>NW_010401810.1:0-1197 GCF_000710305.1 Buceros rhinoceros silvestris
GGAGAGGAGAGGAGAGGAGAGGAGAGATTTTTCATTTTAACCTCAAAATGTTGACTTTACAGGTCAACAGACACTTTAAAGCTGTTCATTATATCACCATGTTTCAATAACTTGAAATTTCCAAAATTAAATTAATCAGGTGTTTGCATAGCTCTCAGATTCATAGTTCAGATTGAGTCGTACTTAGTTCTACAATCTTTGGTAAGTCATTCCTTGCGTATAAATCGCTCCTCTTTAAAGGAGGATACTATTTTCTGTGTTTAGACTACCACATCTCCAACACAGGACTACTGTAGATGAACTACACTATGATATCTTAATTCCTATTAAGTAATAGTTTACTTTAAAAAAATCAGAGTAATTTCAGTGTTGCTACTCAGTTTTTGATACGCAGGTTTACTCAGTGCTGGTAAGTATGATTCAAAATAACAAGACATTTTGCTACAGCTGCCATGTTTCCACATAAACTGCAAACCACAAACTTTACTTGACTGTATTTGTATATAAAATAAGACTTTTAATGCATCCAAAGCACTGGAAGCTGAATCAATGTGAGCTGCAAGACCTAAACCTTTGCAAAATTGGTAGTAGCTTTGAAAAAATACATGCTTCAGCATTGCACTGAAAACACATTTCCTTTAAACAAATACTTCCATATCAACCCACAGATTCATTTTTGCTTTTCCTGTTTTCTTTATCTTTCCATGTGATTTTTTTGTGTTGTTTAATTATTTTTTTCTGCTACCACCTGAAGTCTGATTAAGACACCACATGAGCAGCTTCCTAAATTCAGTTTCAGAAGATGAAAAAAAAAACCACCCAGATTTTTTTCCCCTATCTTTCTCAGAGAAAAATGCAATATTATTACCTCAGGAGAGGGTAGGTGAGTCACTGGTGTATCACCAATTGTTGAAGTAAGAAGTCTGTCACCTAGAATACTTCGTAAACATTCTGCCATTACTTCCTGTTGCTCAGGGCTGCAGTGGTTCTCCAAAGACAGTACAACTGGATAGTCAGATGCCTGGAAATATAATTTAAAAGCTTTTATTATTAATGAATAGAAAGAATACTACTTGATTTCCCAAAATATCTTACAAAAGTCCCCTTGGTAATCTGTATTTTCCTTTACTGAAGCACAACTGAAGAGGAAAAAAAATGCAGCCTCAGGAAGTTAAGGGGGGGGGGGGGGGTGTAAAA
>NW_010401810.1:1272-20570 GCF_000710305.1 Buceros rhinoceros silvestris
AAGGGGGGGGTGGGGGGTGTAAAACAGGGCTAGACATATACAGAGACAAAAAAACCAAAAAACAAACAAACAAAAAAAAAAAAACCACCTAGGGAAATCAAATGAAGATCTGTTAAGAAGGACAAAATACTTCATTGGAGAAACCAGGTAATATCTGTGTTGATCATGTTGGGAAGCACATATTGAAGTGTATTTATCCAATAATCCATAGGAAATAATTTATCAAAGGCATTTAACATACTCATTAATGTTGGATGAAAGAAAGCAGAAAGTAAGTGCTAAATCAGCCAAAAATCAGGCTGATTCAATTGCACAGGGCAGACTATAACCTGGGAGCAAAAAGCAGAATTTCTCACAGAGTTAATGGCTCAGCTGATGCACAGAGCCTCTAAAGAGCATTGGCTATTGTTTGGCTGAAACAGTGGCTCTCAATAAATGAACTCACAGAGAAAAATGATGAATTAATACGTCACTTGCCAAAACAGGAGGGTGGGGTAAAACTTCCTAGATACACTAAAGCATAAAATAATATTTAGGTTAATAGCAAAGGAAACTTAAGATATTCAGAGTTCTAAAAACACCAATGGCGACCACTGGGTTTTTTTCAAAATTAAAGAAATTCTTCTCTCTTCAGAGATGCTCTTTCTGCTCTTTCTTATGCACATAAAGTTTATATAACAACTGTTCCGAAATTCTGTTGACTAGGTGATCCCAACAGGGAATTATCACATTTTGTAGATGAATTTTTTAGAAATAATTACTAAGTTTTGTGAAAAATAATTCCAATAAGAGAAAATAAGGGAAAATAAGATCAGAAATTAAATTTATTGCAGTTTTCTTGTACCTCTGGGAAGAACTTGGATGCTTTGACATAATCATATGTCTCTAAATTTACATCTGTCGTATTTTAGTGATAGCTCCTATAGAGGCTGGCATCTATTTTAAAGGACAATGAAAAAACAATATGCAAGGCAAAACTGGCTTTCAGCTAAATATAAACTATAGCCACCAGTTTACTGTGGCACATTTGAAATATTTCTCTGTTTTGTAGGGAAGAGTTTTAGTTTTGTGTACAGAATTTCCTCCGTTGTTCACACAGTTTTATTACGAGAAAAAAGAGATGTTTTGTTTTGTTTTTAGAAGGTAAAATCTGATTTTAAAATTTCAGTTGGCAAAGTAAAACAGGGTTAAATGTCTTTTGCTTTAATTATTTGACACATTTTAATTGACTACAATTCAACTTGTCAGTATTCTTAAAATTTGCTTAGAAATCATTGCTTTCTTATGAACAACTTATGCACGCTTTTTAATAAGAGCACAGACGTTTCCAGGGTTTCTTTACACCTTATCACAGTACTCAAGCAAGACAGGTGAAACGGGAAATAGAGTAAAAATTAGAGAAGAGCTCAAATTCAGGGACATGCCCATTTATATTGCGTAAATAAATCCCATACAAAAAATAAATACTCTGATTAAAGTCTTTGCTTGGGCAGGACCTAAACTGACAATTTCTAAGGGAAGTACCATTTTATGTTTACCCTGGTTTTACACTTTTCCCCTGAGTGTTTGCTACTGACCACTAAGAGAAGCACACTTTAGCCTGGACAGACAGCTGGTGTGAATCATTACCTACTGTTCTGAGTTTATCATCTTACTGCAGCTTGTGCCTGTTAAACAAAGTTTGTACTGTAGTTATGTATACCATGCTGTGCATAAGCAAAAAACAGGAGAGTTGTACCTAATGGGTTGTGAAGAACAGTGAAATAAAACCACATTTTTGTTTTCACTATCTTTTAAAATCAGAGAGTAATTAAATTTTATATAGAAATCAGAACAGCAAAAATATAGCTTTGCTTAACCCTGAGAAGACTATAAATATGTATAAAAATCCATATAAATGTATGATCCTAGGTGTATATATTCACAGACATAATGCTGGCCGGAATACAAGAGTTGTCTTAATAGTCATTCAGGACTTCATTTTAGCAGGAGTTGTGCCAGAAACCTATACAAAATACGGGGACAGTGCCGAAAGCTCTCCAGCTTTCACTGCTTTGCCAGAGGCAGGCAGAAGGACACTGCCCTAATGAGTGACCTGACAGAACGGCTGCAGGACATGGTAATCCTTACCAGGCCTTGAATTCAAAATGAAAATAGGCAAAATGGAGAACAGAGTACGTCTCAAACTCAGCTGTAATCTAACATTGTTCTGTATTTCATAAATTCAAGCACCAGATATAAGACAGACTGATAGCAAAATAATAAGTAAAAAAAAATTTAAAGATATGAAGGAGTAAAATATCAGACTGATTCTGAAGCAGATGTTCACATTAGATTCAGTCCTTGCTTAAATGACCTCAGGTGAGAATTCCACCTAACAAACTGAGTAAGATCTTCTGAATTATTTGCACCAAGTTTGGTTTATAATCATTATCAGCAAAATATGTTTATTGATTCTTAAATGAAATAGAATAAATATTAAGAACAGATAGCACAATTTCCCTATAATTTATTTCAACAGTGCCCGCTGCTACAAGAACTGTCTCTGATTCATATTTTTTGCCCTGGAGAATGTCTGAAAACACCATATTCTTGGGCTTTGTTAAAGCCGTCATCACATTTTAATCAATACACACACATATATGTATATAAAATATATACATACCATAAATGCATACTTGTCTATCACTTGAATTACTTCACGAAATAGAATTTTGCTTGTTAAAGTGTGACCATGATATACCACAGGTTCAACGTTGGAACCATCCCAGCAGTCAATTTCCAGGCAACGGCATCCTTTTAAGAGAGCACTTCAAATGAACAAGAGAAACAATTTTACAGTTGAAAAAAAGATACCACACTTTCTTATACAAGTCACTGTGTTTCTGATTACAAGCATGATGAGTAATCACAAAAAACCTTCCTTCATCATAAAATTGAAGTTATGCAATAAGATTATACAGATATAAGACAGAGCTATATTTTCTGTTGTTTATCTTAGGCATGTTAGGTAATAAACTTCATTAGAGCATTGAGGAGTAAGATGGATAATCTGAATAAACTTCATGAAGAGACTAAAAATGAGGGTCAAAGATTTAAATAAAAGGATTTTGGAATTATGACAAATTGTTGCTGTAAGAATAAGAAATGTTTTGAAGGGCCCTTTTTATTACTACTCCAGGATTTGTCTGCAAGTTTTAGAATCATTACGCTTAAAAATAGTAGTGTCACATTTACTGAATCAGGTTGTGCTTGGTCTTTACGTAATTCAATTGTTCTACCCCCACCTTATTTCTAAGAGGGAGTGCTAAAGTTTCTCAGATGCCTTAAATTTACTCAGGTTTAGTATGTTAATGGCACCCCTTAAAGGTCTTAGGTTTCTAATATTTATCTTGTTATTACTGTAAATATTTTTTGTAGACTATTTAGCCTAATTACCAATCTTTTACATGCTGTCCTTCACATGCTAACGATATCTCAAAGATGCTTCTAGTTTATATTTTCTGTACACAAATAGTAGATGAAGAAAGGGAGTTTTATACCCTCTTTGCAATTACTTTAAGCAGTGCATTATTAATGTCTTATAATTTTAAATACCATTAGAAATGAATTCACTAGTGTTTCTGATGGTTGCAAGCCATTGTAGAATATCCAGAGAACAACTAAAATGAAACAGTTCAAATACACGATGGTTCCAACTGTCTGCCCTTCACTAAAGTAGTACAAAGTAATAGGAATGCTGGACACCTGTCTTCCAGCGACTTTCTGTCGCCCTGTGTATTGCTTTTATTACCTAAAAATTTTCTCCTTCCCTGATCATTTTATTCTAAATGTGTCTTGGCAATAAGGCATCCTGATTTTCTTCTTCTCTTGGAGTCATATGATGCACATTCAAACACAAAGATTCTTCTCACTCCTGGCAACTATAATGCCCGCATCGTTGTTGTTGTTTCTAAACTGACTGTATTGCAACCTACACTGACCACGGACATCCTTGGCATACTCCGCTGTGCTGTGCCCTTCCAAACTGTATATTGTTCAGATTAGAGTTTGCCAAGGAATTTTGCATTTATTTCAGGGAGTTATTTATTTTTGCATGGTACATTGAGATTAAAAACTGATTTAATCATATACTCTGCAGCATAATATAGAGCTCATTGGCTGTGAGGTAGATTTTCTGAGATGTAAGTAAGTGAAAGTAAGTGAAAAAGTAGATTGTTTCCAGACTATGAACAGATGGTCTCGCAAATATATTGCAAAGTGTACACACAAAATAAAATGCCACTTTTGTATGGTCTACTTGTATCTGTGATGGTTTTCCTCCTTATTGCCAAGCAGGATTATATGTGACCTAGTTTTAATTAAAAAAAAAAAAAAAAAAAAAAAAAAAAAAAAAAAAAAAAAAAAAAAAACAATGTTTAAGACATTAAAAAACAGGATATAAATACCTGGTATATCCCCATAAATCACTGGGCCCTACTAGTTGGTCAGCTGTCAAGTAAGTGTTGTGAGACGATGAAATAAAATAGTCACATAACGGTTGGTTCATATCTTGGTAGACGCTCCTCTGATGCTTTTTAAATATGGAACAGTCTTCTGAGTTCAGGTATCTTATAAATCCTTCAAATGACATCTGCCTTCTTTTCTTCACTGAACAAAAAAGAAAGCAAAAAATTTCTGGCGTGAAGCTAAACTGATGGTTATATCTGCGTACATTCCATAACTTTTAATAGGCAATTCTGAACATTACTAAGGTTATACAGCATAACACTTTTCTGCAATTTTAAAATTCATAACAAAGAGTATAAACACAAGCATCATATGTGTGCAATTCTGGAGCTGAATGTCCATGGTTCAAAATTCTGAAAGGAAATAAATAAGTTCTGACATTTTGATTCTCCTATGGACACCAGGAAGAAGAGTTGCAGTAGTCCTAATTAAATATAAAGGAAAATATTTGTTGTTTAGTTTTGGAAAGTAACATGCCAGTCAATGCACAAAAAGATTCGTCTTTTGTCTGTAGAAAGAACAGGAATTGTTATCAAAAATGTCAGTCAGAGACTGTCAAAATAATCTTGCAGAAATTAATGATTCCTAGCACCAAGTATCTTTCTCAGTGGTAGAAAATTCCAAATAAATACTGATGAAATAATGTTTAAATTAGAAGTATTTGAAATAAAAATAGCGTCTTAACAAAATAAATGACTGCCCTCCAAGATGAATGACAAATCAAGCTTATTATATTACTGCGTCTGTAACAAAGTGTGCTAATTGCCTCCATAGCAGTGATAGTCATTTATTTGTTTTGTTTTTAACTGATATAATGACAAACAGATCCATTATACTGCCAACTGCTGCTCCTATGTCATGCTTCAAATGTAATAATTTTCAAATGATATAATCTCAGAAGTCAACATTGCTTCAAAACATAACCTAGTTTGAATTATTGTACTACTCCTCTCCTTTTTTTCAGTCTTCTCTGCATATGAAGACTGCTATTACATTTCCCCTCACTACACTGCTTTCCAGCAGAAACAAATCCAGTTCAGTGTATCTTCCTGTTTAGGTTAGGTTTTCTTAGAGTTCGGATATTTTTCATTGTTCTTCTATAACCCTTTCCATCTGGTGAACTTCCTTCTTGATGTTTGATGGCTAAATGGAATAGAGTGCTTCTCCTTACTGAACTCCATCTTTCTTTTCTATATCATCCATTTGTCAAGATCACTTTGACTTCTAATCCTGTTCCCTATTATCCTCAAAGTTCTGGTGTCAAATCTAAATGTAATAGAATTAATTTCTATTCCATCATCCAGTTTATTAATGACAATAATTGAAGTCTGGATCCCAACACAATGCCCAGTAAAATTGTAGGCATAGCCTTTCATTTGACTCTAAGATATTGATGACTACTAAGAGTAATTTACTAATTAGTTGTGCATGTTCCTCAACTTTTTAGAATGCAGGACTGTTAAAAACACCAGCACTGTTACTCTCATAGAAGAAAACTGGATACGAGTTCTTCATGGAATGTTCTCACAAACTATTACTCATCCTTGCCATCTTAGAAGTGATTACAGACTCATTATTCAATCCAGTTTTTTTCTAGTAACTGACTGGTATCTAGTTCCTTGGATAAAACAGATACTACATTTGATCTTTCCCAGTCTTTCAATTCATCATCCATTCTCCAAGTGTTTTCAAAGGTAACCTGTATTAGCCAAGATTGTTTCAGTCCATTTCCTGAGGACTCAGATTTGTCATCCTGTCTTCACTGATCTCATTAAATCCTACACTGTATTTTTCCGTATTTTTGACCAAGATCTTATACTGGTCTCATTAATAACACTAGCTGCCTGATTGTACTTCCTTGGTCTTTTTTTAAACTAACATATTTGCAGAATGACTTATTGCTACCCTGTTTGACTCTTAATAGATATATCTTATTTACTATCTTGACTTTTTTGATTTATCCACAGGTACATGCTATGTTGTTTTACACTTGTAGCAGTAGGATTAAATTCCTATTTTCTGGGTATTTAAAAAATGATTTGAGTTTTTTTACATGTTGCTCAAAACAGAATATATTCATGCTGTATGCTTTATCTATAAAGTATTATATGAATTGTAGGCTTAATTCCTTTGAAGAGAAGGCTCTTCATGAATAGTATCTGGTTTTCGGTTTTGAATAATTTATTTTTCATACTCTATATAACTCACTGTGTAATTACAAGTTGAGCTAGCAACTCCTTTTTTAAAATTACTTTATATTTACTAACAATTCTTACATGATTTTTTTTAAATATATCTTTTAAATTAGTGAAAATTAGTCTTTCCAAAGTTTTGCTTATTTTCTGAAGAATTATTTTTTATGTTTTCCTGGCTGCTTTTGTCATCAGTAAAAGATAACTAGTGTTCTCAAGAAAAGAACTTGTTTAGACAAATACGCTCATGACCATAATCCCCTAAAAGTGAAAACGTTATAAATTTGTGTTACTTTGTTAGCGAACATGTACGCTCTTCGGCTTCAGTAAAACATTCAGCTCATGTCTCATCAATGGACTAAAAATATTTGTATTTTTATACAGTTTATTACATGACCTTACATTGCACTGAGTTATAATTTTTTTTCTCGGGGATCTGTAGTTGCTATACTTGAACTGCATACAACTGAAGTCACCATCATGTTTCTAGAGAATTACCAAAACTCTATGTTTGTGAAATTATAAGACCCGTCTGTAAGCAGGAAGAGAGTGGCTTTGCACTAACAGTTCCGCCAGCATGTGCACTTCTGTGAAATGAGATATGGGAAAGAGCATCACATGTACATAAATGGCATACCGTCTGCTAAAATCAATTTTCGGAGGTCTGATGTTTGGTAAAAGTTATCACAGTTTTGAGCGCTTAAGATAAAAGGAGTCTTATTTTTTTTATTATTATTACTATTCATTCACCTCTTTCTTACCAGTGGAGAAAACCTACTGGGTTTCTTTAGAACTCTCATCTTTGTCTGAGGAAGACACCAAAACTAGTTAGGAATGGAATGGGGTGCTTTTCAAGTTCTGAGGAATAGCATAGTCATAATATTTTCTGATCATTTATAGACATTTTCTGCTTCTACATTAAAAGAAATGGGAATCCATGCCCATAACTATTCCTTCCATGGTGAAAAGCTACTTTCACCACGGTCTCACATTTCTTCCTTAGAGGAACATCGGTCTCTTTCTCCATTAGGATCTTTTAGCAGTACTTAGTGTGCACACATACCCATTTGGTGTAGAAAGAAAAAGGGAAAGCAAGAAAATATTTCTGTCATCTTGTAGCTTCTGTTTTTTTTACAAAGCACAATCTTTTTTTTCCTGCCCTCCCCCTTTGAATAGTCTGGAATACAAATTATTCATAATGTTCTTTTTTTCCAAACATAATTTTTAAACAAAATTGGTTTTCCTCATTCCTTCAATTAAGCTGGATTCCAGCCCTGCCATATAAACAGACACTGCCATATCAGGGAGGAATTATGAATATAACCTGAGTATTTAAAAGACTTGGGTTACATTATATGCCTACGCTCTTTATAGTTCAATACATTCTGCTATCCTGTTTATATTGGAACTTCTTTGAAAGTATTTTTCTTTATTTATGAACACAAAAAAATGAAAGCTTTCATAAGATGTTTGCTGCCCTGAAGGGACTGAGGCCTGTGGAGGATCTGTGCTGAAGGAAAGACAAAACAAATAAGGAAGTAGTAGCAAAAGAAAAGTGTGACAAAGGTGAAGCAGCAGAAGGTAATCACTATGCATTGACCACAGCCTCCTGCAACACCTCTTTTTTCACTGAAGGGACTGGGCACAGTCTGCAGCAATGAAAAGGTGGGAGGAGGGTTGTTAGAGGAGACGAGCCTGAACTGAAGTTGAGCTTGGGAAACAGTGAGAAAATGTTTTCTCTGTTTTTAAATGTGTTATTCATTTCTTAATAGCTGAATTAATAATCAAATATTTATGTTCCTTGGCCATCAGAGATATTAAAATGGGTACAAATATGTCTGCTGGGAATTTAGGTGTGAACTCATAAGAAATCAGAGACAAGGGTGTTACTCTGCTATACTGGAAGAAGGAAGTTTCAATAATTGTTAAAAGTATCAAATAATAGCCTCAAGGCAGAAACATTATCAGATGGAATTTCATACTGTGAAATTTGGCTTCTTAAAGTCAGACTAAAATTTTTATACACTAAGTGAACATTAAGTACAGAAATACTTCCTTGGCTAAGGTAAGAATGCAGTTATACCTTTTCTGTTCTGAGTTTATTATTCGGAGTCTATTTTCTACCTGACCCACACTTGTAATTAATACTGGTGCCTATTGGAGTAAAGTATCTGTCTGAGATGCAGTTTAGATTTCTAAGCACTTGTATCACATAACCAATTATCATCTTCTGGTGAAAGCTTTTCCTAAAACTGGATATCTACACACTCTTGCACACATCTGAATTCTGGTGTCTCATAAATCCAGCTTCAGTCATTGTCTTACTCGAGATTTTTAACTAATCTTTCTTATTTCACATTATTTTTTTATTAAATCTGTTGGAATTTGACTGAGGTCCCTGCTCTGTTAAGTTTGGTTTACACTGGCCGATGAGATCAGAAGTTCTCAATGGCAAATGCATGTTCTCCCTCTCGCTCTGTCTCTCACACACACAGGCTCACACAAAAAAACAAGTTAAAAGGAACATATATCCTAGGAATAAACTGAATAATCTTTTTGATTCACAAATACATTCCGAATTACTTAAATTCTTTATCTGACAGATTCACCAAGCTTATATTTTTCTTTAAGAAGTAAGCAAGTGTTACAAGATAGGATTGTATTTTTGACCTATCTTTGTACTGCCTAGTAGCAAAATGCAGAGACAGGAGCAGAGGCTTTGAACAGTACTACAGTGTAAATAATAGTGGGATGCACATTCTAATCCTCGCGGTGCCTCTAATCCTATCCATGCAAACACTGAGCAGTTTGGGTTTTTTAAAGAGCTGTATACTAGGCTTAGAAGAAATAAAATGCATTTGGTTGGCATGTTTTCTTTAATTTCAGTTAATGACTCAAGACTTCTATTCAAATTAATAATAAAATGGAGAGATAATCGAATGTTTGTGTAGACACGATTGATGTTTGGATGCTAGTAAGAAACAGCTGTCAGGTGTGAATCACATATTCACCACTTTAATGATCAATTTCATAAAATGGTTCCTTCAGCCAAAAATGCAATCTTTAGGACATATGAATCTGTTAATGCAGCATTTTGCCATTAGACCTTTAAATTATATGAAAAATATGGAAGGATAATGTATTCTGTACTATTCCTGAACTAGCTCCTGCACCCTCAGAGAGTTAATTCAGAGTTACTTGGCTCAATAGCACTGAGAAGTCCTCTCTCTGCACTCGTGTTGGGGATGCAGTAAATGTTATGGATAGACTTATCAATTTTGTACATAAAATCTAGTCACTGTTTTCTTCTTAATCTTGACATACTAGTGCTATCAAGTTTATCAGATAATGGCTGTTGACATCAGCAAACCAGTCAATCAACTGTCAGAATGTACCCTCTTGCCTTTCTGCAGCACACAGGACAAGGATGACAGCTAAGTCCAACATATCGTCCTGATGAAAACTACTCTATACCAAATTCAGGAAGACAGTTACACAAAATGGTCTATCACAACACTATATGAATCAACTATGATGTCAATCATAACTGGAACTTTCCAATAAATAACTTTGAGTTGGGAGTATTAGTTCACTCAAAGTAGCATGAACAATACAGTTATTATTTCATTCATTATTTCCAATTCCAAGACAAACAATTCTATCACAGATGAAGAAACAATTTGGCTGAGCATCTGAAATTTAAACCAGACATCAAATTAGAACTATAGCGACTTTAGTTGATATTTAAAAATGTCTTTTGTGACTAAATACTCTTCATTGTTTAACTACTTTATAGCTACTCACTTCCCCATCAAAATAGATAACTCAAAAGAAACTTCTTAAACTGGTATCTTATTATATAATTAATTAGTAAACACAGTGGTTCCCAGAAAGGGTAGAATATATTAAATAAAATATGTTCTAATTTGAAAAGCAACCTCAGAAAGAAATGGCACAAGGAATCAAAGGTTTTGTAGCTATTACTGGACAGTGAGTGACTCTTTATGAAACACCAAATGTCTTCTGTTTCTGGTTGAAAGAGTGATCCAGTTTCTTCTTTCTACTGCAGTGGGAAAGATCAGCATAGATATTGCAGGGTTATTATCGCAAAAGAAAGAATTCCTCCTTTTGGGGTTTATTTTTCTTAACCAGTTATCAATTCCACCCATTATCAAAAACTGAGAACTAAAGAAAAATAACAGTTAAACATCTGAGATTTGTGTTCCAATGAACGAAGTAACAGCTTGCAATAAAATGCAATTAGCTCAGATTTCCTTTCCTTAGCTTAGCTGCGAATTTTGACTCAAGTGATGTTCAGTGAAACTCAGTGAAAACTCAGCAGAAATGTTACAACTTGAAGCAGCCTTCAATAGCTGAAGAATATCTATACTACAGATTAAACAAACCTCCACTCATCTTGGAGTTCTCGTGGTTCAGAAAGGATGGTCAGACACCTATGAAGATCGTACATAATACTTCTTCTGCAGGTCAAGGGGACATATAAGTCTTCGGGTTTGCAGGGGAGGGGATATGCATTATCCCTAAATGGCTCAAGTGAGGGAAGACAGCATAATGAGCAGACAAGCAAAATGGCAGATAGAAACTCTAAGAAAAAAATGGATTGTAATGAGCAATGGTAAGTTGAAGAATAGAATATATAGAAGGACGAGGAAAAAAGATAAATAAATGGCAGAGAAGAGAGCAGAGAAAGGAGAGCACCATTAAAATAATTAAGACAGATAAAGAAAATGTAAGACGAGACAAGGCTTTTAAAATAATAAATGTATGAGACATTTGCATAACCATTTCAGAAAATTATTTTGATGACATAAAAGACTCATCCCAATAGAACTGAAGCTTTTCCTTACAGAAACAATGGCAAACACACACAAATCCTTCCATGGTAGCTAACTGAAGAGGAATTATGAGCTCTGTATGTATGCCTGACTCAATAGGAAGAAGAATTTTTTGGTTGGAAAAATATTTCATCAGAAAAGTATTATTGAAATCTGCAACAACTGAGCTTGAGCTCCAGAGTCGAGGCTGATTTACCAATGCTAGCTGCTTAGGTAGCTTCCTTCTGCTGCAACAAGAAGAGTGTCATAGATTCACTGAGACAGAATGAAAGTGAGATAACATGAAAAGGAAACTATAAACCTACCACACCAAAGTGTGCGCAGGCTACAAGGGAGGAATATAGAAACGCTGCTCAGACATGACAAAATGGTGTTCTGGAAGTCAAAGTTCAATCAAAATTGAAACTGTCAAGGGACATCAGTGGCAACATGGAACTCTTTTACTGATGCATTGGCTATTTTTTAAAAAAGAAGTGGGCCTGCTGTTGAATAGGGCAGGTGGGTTTGTGACAGAAGACACTGGTAATGCTGAAGTACTCAGTGCTGTCTTTTTCTCTTCAACCAGGTGCTGTCTTCACCAACCAGGTGTAAGTTTTGTGCCTACAGACAGGGTTCAAGCAGAAAAGAAACTTCCAGTAGATAAAGATCAAATAGAGATTACTGGAAAGAACTCAACACATGAAAGTCCATGGTTCCAAACGAAATGCATCTGAATGTCAGAACCATTGGCTGATATCACTGCAGAGCCATTCTCTATCATCTTTGAAAAGGATCAGGGGAGGTCCCCCTGACTGGAGAACAAGCGTTGCACACATTTTTTAAAAGAGCAAGGACTTTTGCACTCTCAGCCCAGAATGCCAACCATATCCTAGGCTGCATTAAAAAAAAAAAAAACAAAACAAACAAAACCCATGGCCTGCATGTTGAGGACCTCACCTGGAGTACTGCATCCACATCCGGAGCCCCGCCCCAAAATGCCACCAAATCCTTGGCCGGCTTAAAAAAAAAAAAAAACAAAACAAACAAAACCCATGGCCTGCATGTTGAGGACCTCACCTGGAGTACTGCATCCACATCCGGAGCCCTCAGTACAAGAAAGGCAAAGTTCTGTTGCACCGAGTCCAGGGGAGGGCCACAAAAATGATAAGAGGGATGAAGCACCTCTCCTATGAAGAAAGGCTGAGAAAGTTGGGGTTGTTCAGCCTGGAGAAAACTCTTTGGGAAGACCTCACTGTGGCCTTTCAATACTTAAAGGGGGCTTATAAGAAAGATGGGGACAGACTTTTTGATAGGATCTGTAGTGATAAGGCATGGGGTAATGTTTTTAAACTAAAAGAGGTGAGATTTAGACTAGATATAAGGAAAAAGTTTTTTATGATGAGGGTGATGAAGCACTGGAACCAGGTGCCCAGAGTTGCTAGATGCCCCATGCCTGGAAACATTCCAGGTCAGGCTGGGCGGGACTGAGCAACCTGCTCTACTTGAAGATGTCCCTGCTCACTGCAGGGGGGTTGGACTAGCTGGACTTTAAAGGTCCCTATCAACCCAAAGTATTCTATGATTCTATGATTCAATTCAGGGATCTACAGGTTGGCCAGTCTCACTTTCATTCCTGGGAAAATCATGGTGCAAGAATTCTCAGAAGCCATTCCTGGGCACATGAAGGAGGCTGTGGATCTCTGTCCTCAGGGATTTTCAAGTTTTGACTGAAAAAAAGCCCTGAGAAATCTAGTCTGAATTCAGTGTTAACCTTGCTTTGAGCAGAACACTAGAGTAGCTGCCCTTCTGAGGTCCCCTTCCATCTGAACAGTTTCATGATCCTGTGGTAGTAGAAGTCTGTGTTTAGAGAACTGCTCTTAGAAACCGATCAGAGAACAACATGGAAATGGCATTTTGCCTTTGGAGAGCATAAATAGTTAACCCCAATAACATGGATAATGATGTCAGTAGGCACATGATGGGACAGATTCCGTGCCCACTGAAGGTGCTGAGGATCCACGACGTTTGCAAGAAGGCTTCAATGCATCCCTTAAATTGTTACCAATCATCTCCAGCTGTGGGAAACCAGAGTTTAACTGTCTACAGTTTCAGTCTTTCTCACAAAAGAAAAAGATATGTAACCTTGTCAGTAGATACATCCTTAGAAGTTGTTTTCCTCTATGAAACCTCTTAATTACTTCTATATTTAAAATTTATGCCATATGATTCGCTATACACAAATACAGACATAGCAAGTGCAAAAAGTATTATTCATGGAGAGCATTCTATTAAAATAAATTCTAGGTTTAAATAGTCCAAAATGGAGGTACTGTATCAAACTCTAGTTGCACGGATTCTTCCCATTTGTAAGATAAACTTTAAGCAGAAACCTTTACTATATAAAAAATGCTGTAGTAATTAACATGACCCCCACGTAGGATTAGAACTATTGGTTGTAAAATATGCTTTGAAATGCAATGGGTTTAACTAATCTTTCATTCTGCTGAGATTGTGAAGCACAGTACTGAGTAGTTAAATTGTACTAAATTACATAGCATTAAATTCTGACATTTTCTAATTTTCAAAAAATACCATCTTCAGTTTTCAGATTTTAATACTGAATATTTTTTTTAAATAAAATCCATTATTCCTGATTTAATTAGGGTTGATTTCCTCTAAAAGAAATATCCTGTGCTGAACAGACCAGTTGTTAACGAAACACAATTTTTGCTTTTTTATCTTTGTAATCTGATACTTGTGTTTCTCTAATTAATTAAGCAAAATTATTTTTGAACATTCAGCTAAACAAAAAAATTCAGCCTGGTTTCCTAATAATGGTCATTCACTTGTTTCAGTGAGCATTAAAAAGATTTAGTGCAGTTTATGTTAGCTCATTTACTGGATGAAAATTGTATTTTGTTTGAGATAATGTAGGTTTTGGACAAGGAGTAAGAATGATGGATCTGGTAAATAATGTAATAGGCTATCACTGAGCAATAAGCTGTGTAAATTTATTGTGCTTTTTCAGTGGTTTCTTGTATTATTACGTTTATGATGTTTAAAGATCTGAATTTTGAAAACCAACATTTTGTACAAGCATTTACAAAATATACAACTTACATAACTGCTCACATTATTTCTTTTTAAAATGTTGAATTTGCATAGTCAGATGAACATTCAAAAACACAAATGCAGTCACTGACAGAACCGTAATAAACCAGAGCAAGAAATCAAATTCTTAAACTATGCGTACCTTCTTCAATGGGTTCATACTTCAAAATGCTTTCTAAGGCAGATTTTTCACAATCTTCGGTTTCACCTTGTTCTCTTCTGAGGAATTCACTGAACTCAGAGTGAGATAGAATTTTGCCATTTATGGAGTAAGCACGGAAAAGTTCTTGAAATTCAAGTCTGTGGACAATAGCTCGATAAATTGCCCTAAAGTCTTCTATGTTAATGGTACGTTCCTTCCGTTTGTCAAGCGTTTTCTGAAAAAAAGAAAAACCAAAGCCAGTCAATGCAAAGATATGCAATGATACAAAGATACACACAAAACACTATTATAACTCATAAAAATAGTGAGAACAGTAGAGAAGAACTCAGGCAATGGTGACTGCAATCCATTATCAAATTATATTCTTCTACTTTCTACGTGCAACTTTTAGATCTGACTTCGTGTGTTAAAAACATTTTATACCAATTAAAATCTACCTTATAACATAATTAGCATCTAAGTAATTGCAATAAATTTCTATATAACAAGTAGCCAAAATTAAAACATTATCTAAAACCTCTAAAATGCCATGCAGTAGAATAAATCTGCAGCATAAAAATTAGTGACTGGAAAACATATTTAATATAATACATCTCCAACAGCAATTTAAATGATATTGTAAATAATGTCGATTAAATTAACATAAAACATACAGCAAACACTAATCTAAAAAATTACCAAAGAATGATCAAATTTTCATGAGATCAGTCTTTCAATACATCAGATAAGAAACACTATTAAGGCTTGGAGACAAGATACTTTACCATAACCTATGACATGGTGTTCTATTCTTAACGAGCCAGAATGTTTAACTCACATTAATTATTCACACTTTCTAAAATTGTAAGCTTGTTTTCATAGAGCTTACAAAATGTTATCACATTAATTAATTTCAGTCGTTCAGTATAAAAGCCACTAGAAAAATCAAAAGGGCAAAAGAATTTGAGTAGAATATTTATTTTTTTTTACCATTTCTGCAATTTTCTTTATTCTCAGGCTTGACAACTTTATTTATCCTTTAAAATTTTCTAACACAAAATATGTAACTGTGTGTATGAACTAACAGATGTTTCTAACATTTTAGTTTATATTATTCATAAAAGCTGCCAAATTAAGACAAACTTTGGACATGTACTGACAAAATAATGAATATCATAAATAAATGTCAATTCCTTGCATTATTGATTATCACTGTAATCTGATCAAAATTCGTAACTGTTGACTCCTTAAACTTATACTACCAAAGAGGCATCTAATGACATGGCACCTACTATGCTTAGCGCATCTTCCCCAAAAGTGTCCATGATCATGAAATGCTTAAGCTCTGCCTGCTCTTGGCTGAAGACTTGATTACTACTAAATTAGATTAGTTTTGAAGACATACCACAAAAACTAAAAGCTTAGTGGTACATTACCAGCTTCCTCCTATGCAGTACAGATCCTACTAAGAGGTGTCTGAATAAGTACACCAACAAAAGTAAGACTATTAGATAATCAAAACAAGTACAGAAGTTTACTACATGAGTTTAGCCAAAAAAATTTAGAATTCAATGAAGTATTTGCTTTGAGTTTGTGAAAGTGAATTGTAACGGTCATTTTTAGCAGAAATCACCAGCAAGAAAATAATGTAATGCAAATGCTAACAACACACATTTCATTACTGCTTGAGAAATCCTACATCTAAGGTTGATAGCCTCAATGTAATTTTTAACATCTTTAAGAAAACTGCAAAATTACTCATAACTGTTAAATAGAAAAAGAAATTACTGCCTTATTTTAGAATTAAACCTATGAGGACCTGGGTGACGTTCACTTAGCTATTGGCACAAAGTAGGTGGAAAATACAGGAAACAGTGAGAAATATTTCCAAGTTTTCGTGAAATTCTTAATTCTCTCAGTGAAGCGCAAGTTCAAAAACCACATGCAGCCTCTTTAGCAAGGGCTGAGTTCATGCCGCGGGTTTTACCTCGGCTTGACAAGGCAGAGAACAATGAGAGAGGAACAAGTGAGAGTGGGGAAATGTTAATGCCTTTCCTCTGCCCGCCTTTTGACTTCTCCTAAAAGTTTCTGACTTGCCATAGTTAATTATCCTCTAGAATCTGGACAGAATCAGCCAGCTAGTTAAAAAATTCTCAAATAAATCATACACGTATCTAGAAACTTGGCATCAGTCCTTTAGGAAAACAGCTTTACAAGCAGCTATTTTCGTAAAAAATAAAATAATTTTAAGAAAAAAGCTAAAAGGAAATATACAATTTTTGAGTAATTACTAGAGGGGACCTGAAGAACATGAAAACCCAGTACATCCAAAGGTATCCAATTTTGCCTGGGATTACATCTACTCGACGGTAGATTGGTTACATACGCTATATTAACTTATTAGTAAAGTCCAATTTCTAGCTCTATCATGTAGCTGTCAAAGACATCTCTTAAACGCTGCCATATCTCCAGGCCACATCCTCTCTCAGGGGTTAGAGTCTATTGATCTGGGCAAGCCTCTTCAGTAGTTCAGAGAAGTATAGTGGAAAACTGAGTGAACAAGCGTGCTGGATCCATGTGGACCTGAAGCCTGAGCAGATCAGACAACTCCATGTTGTTCTTCTGGTAAAAGAACTTCTAGGAAGTCACTCTAATGGCTCTATCCACCATCAGACAGAAATGTCTGGACTCATTGAGCACAAAAGCAGCTGGATGAGGTGAAACCAGAATATTTTAGTTTTTCTCAAATGAGGTCATGTTACAAAAAAAAGTTGGGAACAAGACCTACATATTTTCCACCACTCTGCACTATTTTGGCGTGTGAAAGAGATGGTGTTACTTGGGTGTCGGTCTCTTCTCCCAAGTAACAAGTGATAGGACAAGAGAAAACGGCTTCAAGTTGCACCAGAGCAAGTATAGACTCTAAATGTATTTAACTACTTAAGCTGCATGTTTCTCACCTTGAAAACATGTTTTACATGTATGAGATCAAAAGAAATCTGCAGTTTTTCAAGCAGGCTTATGGTGTTATCGAAATCGATCCTCCCAGCTCTGAAATCGTTTTGAATAGTGGACAAAAACCATGTATGCAAGATCAGGTTAAGGAAAGTTCTGGCCTATGTTGTTACCTTTTAATAGAGGGAGGAAGGGGAGGAGTTTAATGTTTTAAAACCTGAAAAGCTTGCACTTCGCTTTTCTCATACTATAGAAAAACCTAGTCCTCTGATTTCTGAGAACGCAGCAAGCTCCGAGGCTTGGAGAAAGACAGTTTTGCTCCGCGCCCGGAGACTCTGAGGGCAAAGGTGACAATAAGGGCCCAAGAAAGAAAAGGGAAGGGTGTAAAGGAAAACGTGGGGCAATCAGAGTGAAGAAAGGGGTGCAGCAAGAGGAGGAGAGAAATGTGAGGAGGCCAAGAGGGTTCAGCACTAACAACACGCATTGATGAGGTAAGCACACCCCGTGTTTTACCCACCCAACCAGCATCAACCAGCCCTGGCTGGACCGAGGCAGACCAGACTGGACTGCTGCCCCAGGTCGTACCCTATGACCCAGCTGTAGAGTCCCATGTGCGCAGAGCCCAGCCCTGGGGGGATAGAGGCATGCAGGGGGAGATGGAGCAGGGCAGGGAGAGGAGGAGGATAGCGCAGCTAAAAGAGGAGGAGGTAAAGCAGCAGGAGGATATCTATTCTCCTCCATGGTGGCTGTGCATCGACTGCTTCGCTCTCTTCAATGTGAAGGTGTTTGCAGCTCTTGACAAGATGTTACCCCAGCTTGCTCTAGCTTCTGGCAGGACCTTGTCCAGCACACAGCTGTGCCCTCTCACCACAGCCACCAAACACTGTTGCCCTGGTGCCACTGTGAGGTCATGCACTGCAGCAGGTCCCTTCCCATCACCACTCTCCCTGGTGCCACTTTGACGTCACGCACTGCAGGTCCCCAAGTGCAGGTCCCTTCCCACCACCACTCCCTCAGCTGCCATCTTGTGCTTTTTCCCTCCAGCACAACCGCCCAGGTGCTCTCCCCTCACCCGCAGTCTCCTGCCCTTTGGCTAGCCCTCACCCCCAGCATGAGCACAGGGCAGGAGATCTGTGGGCCGGAGAAGGCGTCTTTCCTTTGCAGCCTACTACACCTGTCCCCTCCTGGGGAGCTTCCGCCTTGTTGTCCGAGATGTCTTTGCTCTGGCCCAAGGTGACAAGCTGGTGAGGCAGGAGGCTGCCTGCACGGGGGCCTGTCACAGCAAGCACAAATTCTCCCCCATCCAAATGAATGGGCAGGGGCATGCTGTGTGACTGATCCGCTGCAATGACTTGGGGGGAAATTGCTGCTTCGACTCTCAGGACAAATTCTGCACGGAGTCTCACCTCCCGCGCAGGGTAACCAGCAAACCCCAGCTGTGCAGTGTGGTGCTAGGTGAGGGGGAACGGAGGCAAGAGCCCCTTCCCGAGGGCCTGAAGCCCTACGTGAGCTGCCACTTTCCACGTGTGGGGGGGGGCTGGCCGACCGTTCAAA
>NW_010401810.1:20671-36377 GCF_000710305.1 Buceros rhinoceros silvestris
AGGGGATGGCTGCACGTTCAAACAAAGCCCGGGGAAGAAGCAGCTGTTGGTGGCCTGCATTGAGTTTCATCAGTACCAGCCTTCTCCGAACAGCCTTTGAAAGTCAGACTGGACTTCTGACCTGCTTCCATTTACCAGCTCAGGTTACAGGGATCTTTCTTCTCCAGATACACTACTTCGAAGATGCCAACCTCCACGTAACTGTCAGCAAGTCTGTGTGCGAGAACCTAAATGTGACAGACCAAAGTCAGTTTGCCACAGATTTTGTGAAATTTGTGAAAGCTGAGGACTCCAAGTTTCATGTTGCCATTCTGGAAGTTATTCAGGCTTTGTCAGAGGATGTATGAGGAAAAAGAAAATCTGGGGAGGAAACTCCCTGTTACTCAGGCTTTTAAGAACTGTAATAAACTATTGAGTGATCAGCATCTGAACACCAATGGCTCCAATACAGAAGTGCCTCCATGCTTACTGAAACACACTATTTAATACGATGGACTAAATTTAAAAAAAGAAATATTAATAGGAAGAAAAAGACAAAAGGGGGGTGTTCAGTTGATTTATAACCGAATTACTCAGGAGAGTTCAGAAACTATCATCACTTTGAAAATAATTCTGTAATAAATAACTGCAAATAATTTTCTATATTTTTCCTATTCATGTACTTTTCAACTGCTCCTAGAGGTACCAGTGATGGTAAAAATGTCACAGTACAGTGCTACAGGTGAGCCAGAAAACAAATTCTCACTTTCTTTTGTAATTTTACCTAATATTATATTTATTTATGTAACTTCATACCACATGTAGCATTGGTTACAAGGAAATTGGTAAGGTAAGTTGGCCAAGATACTGAGGCATTATTTCTAGGTTTTTTCATTGATACTGAAACCCAGGAAATCCAGCCTCCAGGCGTGCTTGTAGAGAGGTATGTATGCCCAAGAGACATCCCTAACATAGTCACACAAACAAAGGGAAATCTGGGCACAGGAGCGATACTTTTCTTACAGCTAGTGCAGAAGATACTTCAGGATTGACCAGGGATGTATGCTGGGTGTTGCAGCATTACAGAATAAAGCAACGCCACTTCCCTTCTCCCAGCGTGTATTATAAATGTCAAAGGGATAGGTGTGATTTTGTTTTACACTCAAACTACGACAGTGATGTTTTGCTACTCTGTTAAATACAATAAATGAAATGGCTACCACAATTGTTCCTTTCTGTAAGCACACCTCTTAATTAGATTTTTATTAGAAACAATGTTTAATTTCAAGCAGTAACAAAAGCATTAAACTTTCTAAAAATATTGATGTGAACATTTAAATATTATTCTTACAAATATTAGATGTTCTCAATGTAAGCACATGATTTTGCTTTTGTTCATCACTACTGGTGGCAATTACATTGTCACATGGCTTCATCATGCCCTTTTGTAAATACTGATTACTGGGTAACTGTAAATACTGATATAAAGCTTTATAGCTTTACTGCTCAGACTGGCCATGATTGCTTTCATTGTCTTTGTTTTCAAATGTAACGAAGAATTATGTATTTTCATGGTTTGGGGGATAACACTGTGTGAAAATGCCACCATCAGATTACTCTTGTGATGCAAAATGAAGATGTCGCATCTGTACTCACACCTGATTTACGAGGTTCCTTACTCTCTACATCTGGATACGATAATTCATTACCCGGAGAAACTAATAACAAAATGGTATCTAATATAAGAAACATCATTCTACATCATTCTACATTGTTGATGACATAGTCATGTGCTCAATTTTTTTAATAAGCATACTAATATACAAAGCTTTATTGCAGAAGACAAGCTTGTAATGTCATCAATATCTGAATGAAACTGAGATAAGTAGTTCCTTTGATACACACTATATTTCTTCAGATTTGCATTGACTAGAGCATGTTTTTCGTTTGGTGGTTCGTCTTTATGGTCACACAGCACAAAGATTCTGGCAGTGTTGTACTAATTTATGTGCAGAAAAGCACTCATCACACAGGGTTTGCTTTCTGCAAGCAGAAAGCAGCCTGCTGCCCTTGTAAAAATGTCTCCTGACAATGCCTTTTACAGATTCCCATTTGTTAGCTGATCTGCACCATGTACTTGAAGAGGGAGAAGGATGGAACACAGAGAGCATTTTCTCCGCTCCTTCAGTTCTTCACAGAAAGCTGCATTACCTTTGGGTCATTCTCTTTTCACCCCACAGCTGCTACTGAGATCCAACTAACATCAATCCAGCTCTTTTAGTTCCTATGTAACTGCTGGAGACCATTCAATGAGCAGCAGATGTCTTTTCATGGTATTTATTTGATTATGTGATTATTTCTTTATTGAAAATAAGAGTAATTTTATTTAAAACATTATACAGCCCAGGGCCGCTATAATGAAGATGGCCTGTTGTGAGTGTAGTTCAAATAATTCTGGATTGTGAAAAAAACATTTTACTCAAACACAGATATTGAACATGAACTAACAATAAGGAACAGTAGGGAAAAATGGAAAAGACAAGCAGTTAGATGACTTTCAGTTTCAACATTTATTCCACCAGATAATCCTTTATGAGGTACAAATATATGCCATTTTGCAATATAGTGTTCTGCTCTGTAGAATTAAATTATCTCTTCTTTATTAAGCAGTTTCTACACAGCAAAACTGTAGCAAGGAATGCAATAATAAAAATATTTAATATTTTAGGATTAGGTAGTTTTTCTATCTTCCCTGTCAGTCTACCCTTATGAACTTTTCATTTTTCTTCAATTTCTTTTCTCTATAAAAGAGGGAATCTGTGATACCAGAATCTGCAAGAAAAGCTGCTCAGAAGGATGTAGTTTGGGCGGAGTAAATATTCCGATCTGGCTGAAAACACTCACTCATTTTTTGCAAGGCCTATGAAATTTATCTGGAAAAGGTAATTACAATACAGACTTTTCCAGTTTCCCCTCTATATTCTTCACGATTGGCTTGGATTTTTTTTTTTTTTTTTTTTTTTTAAGCATTGACATCTCTCATCATGCTCTGTATGGCTCTTTCTTGGGAATTTTATGATGGGTGGATGGCCTTTCACTACTGGTTCTGCTCTTCAGGCCATTTTTTTTTTTGGCAGGTTGAAACTTGAGGAGGAATAAACAATGAGAAGAAATTGAAGGTGTAAAACTCCATTGAAAATTTTACTGAACTTCTGTATAAACACTGTTGTGACTCTGAATACGTTTAAGATTTAGCTGCAGCTTCTACAATAACACATTATCCTCAAGTATCTTTCTGTAATATGCTACCAGTACTACTTTCTTATTATTATTATCTTTGGTTATTACTGAGTGGCCATGGTATTTGCCTCAAGGAGAAGATCACCTACTCCAGCACTTCAGAATATTTACACAATGAGATGTAATTTTCTTTCAAAATGAAATGTTAATTTTGTTAAAACTCTGCTCCTCCATTTACAGGCTCGCAGGCTTATTGGAACCATAAAGTTGGTACCAATGTACCTGAGCCAAACTGGCTCAAATTTGTGATTTCTGAAAATAAATATGTATCTACAATTAATTGTTTCTGCTAAGAAAATTATCAGTTTTATTACAACAGTAATATTAGAGCTTAGCTTGGACTTCATTGTCAGTTTCCAGGTGCATTAAAATTGGGGGAAAAAAAATCAACACTTACTATTTGGACAGAATATTTAAAGTTCACATTATAAAGTTTGCTTCACGTTTTGCTAATACTGCAGCAGATAGAAAACCTGTCAAAATGAGGACACCTAACAAATCAAGTTTAATCATTTCATTTTCAAATATATGTACTGAATTAAAAGCAACTTTCTTTGAAGTTTCAGAAGAGATAGACAGTTCTTTCACAGTTATCTGTTGGCAGAAAGGAAGGTCTATCAATACTACTAGTCACTGGAAGAAATTCCTGTATTCCCCCTTACAGTCTTCAAAACTGGTGCTAATTCTTTCTTTGCTTCATTCAATGAATGAAGAAGACAACATTGTAAAAAAAAAAACCAACCAAAAAAACCCCCAAAAAACCAAACCAAAACATCCCTACTACACTACAGGTTGTAGTCTGTGTTAAAATCTTCACTGTATTCTTTACTCTCTATTCCTTACCAAGTTATGGAGTAGAAAGGAAAACATGATTATGAAACAGAGAAAATAAAAGTGAAGGAAATACTATGAATGTTCTGTCAAGTGTGTATCTCTCACTGATTTCAAATAATCAATTCATTAACGCTCCCAGTTACAGCAAAACAAAACTCAAGGATTATTTTCCCTTCTACACTAAGAATGGTTTAATATGTTCAACAAATCTGAAAAAGCAGATTTATTACATGCCAAGTGCAAGATATTTTCCAAGTCTGTATGTCAGTATGCAATTCTTACACAAATAGTGGATTTAATAATTATTTTCAATGAATTATGAATTATTCATAATGCGGAATGGTTTCAAAAAGTCACTATTAAAAAACTATTACGAACTATTCAAAACATAATATCGTGGGATTCTCCAAAGTTACAAGAGGCATTTGTTGCAGTAAGACTTAGGAATTGCCACCATACAAAACAGAGGGAATGAGTCCTCATAATAATAATTAAAAGAGATGACCCATGTGTCACAGAGGTACAAAACAGACAGCAGCAGCTATCTGAAAAACACGGATTTAGTGCAAACAGATTTGCCAGGCACTCCGACTGTGCAGGTTCGGATGTCAGTCGGGAATTATCACTGCACAACAAATTTATGAACACTAAGGAATCTATTCTAAGGAAGGATAGACCCAAAACGTGCACAACTCACTGACAAAGGGGAGAATCTCTCACCTCGTGATACCGAGGGGGTCGCTTACCAACACCAGGGTAAGGATCATTCAAGCCAAGGGAAGTACACTCAGCCGGCGTCCCGACTAGAGGGGAGGTGTCCTGGGAAGTATCCTCAGCCAGCATCCAGGCTCGAGGGGAGAGTCCCTAACTGCACAACCTGCTGCTCGAGGAGGACCAACTCAAAAGTGGATCGCCGGCAGGGCTCCATTTATACCCTGGTCGAGTGTGAGCTGGGGTCACTTTCAGGAAACACAGGCAGGATGCAGTTAATGGAACTTCAGCTCCGAGGAACCAATATCCCCATGTGGGGGGGAGTAGCTCCTGATGTTTATCAGGTGCTTCTGCAGGACCTGTCTTTTGCGCAAGCTCTGTACAAGCAGTCGGGGAGGGGGCTGTGCTGCCACACCATGTTATATTAAGTCGTTAATGTAGCAGATTATCTCTGAGTGGAATAGGAACTACGATGCATCTTTAAATTCGTACCCAGAAAATATCCTGAGATCATGGGATCTTAATAAGAGAATCTGGTTGGGTTTGGGAGGATGTGTGTGTGTGTGGTTATACTGTTGTTCATATAACACATTTGGAAAAAAAGGGATGGTGGGTCTCAGCTTTTTTCTAGATGTAGGTATAGGCCTTTCTTTCCTGAATCTTTATACATAATTAAAGGTTTGTATTTCCTATTTGCTCTACTAAGGAACATACCAACTCTATACACACTGCTTCTTAAATAGCATGCATAACTGCTGTGTTGGTTACAGGAGCAGCTGAGAGCCTTTCTCAATATTCTTCCAGAATCAAAAAGCTAAAAATTTAAAGTCTGTATGGTGAAAATCACAGCATCTTTTCAAAGTATGCTGATAGTGATAAAACCTTCGTTTTAAAATAGATTGCAGAACAGACCTTTGTAAGGGCTTTACCTATGTATCTCATCAGAATTGTATGAGAGACAGATGTCTCTCTGTAGGGGAATGGAAGCCCAGTGTCTAGTATGACAGCAGAGAAGAACTAGAAACCTGGAATGGGAGGGTTAAGAGAAAGGACACAAGTAGGGGGGCTGTTAAAGAAAAATGCAAATTCACAATTGGAGAAAGGAGGAGAAAAGAGACCAGTATTATAATTCCACTGCTCTGGAACTTGAGAGGACAGTGTAGAAGACATAGATGAAGTTAATGTAGAAGATGTTAGAATGTAGAAGATGTAGAAGACATGTAGATGTCTGAAATCTCAGCTCCCTCAGTGTCTTTCCTTCCTTAGCTACTGGGATCTGGATTCTTAAGAGATTTCAAAACAGTACTCTGGTATGCGATCTTCAGTCTTTCTGTGCCCAGGAAAGCTAACAGGTCCTCCTGATCTCATAGGCATCCTATGAAAGTTCATTTAAATGATGAATAAGTAATAAAATAATTGGCTCTTAACAATCAAGAGAGGGAATAATTTAATTATATGTGATACGTGCGCAAAGTAACCACGATCCCAAATGAGACTCTCTCATGGTTAATACAAGTTTGTTTCACAAAATGAAAAAGCATTAAGAAACAGGAAATTTTCTAACCTGATTGAAACTTAGAATTTCAATCCTATATCCTCAAGCACACTGCTGTGTTCTCATGTAAGACATCCTTTTGTACTAGCAAACTCTCACGATCTACCTACACAGATCAGTGCACCAGCCCTTGCAAGTCTGCAGCTGCTTAGGTATGCTCATCTCAAGCTTCACTGGCAGGGAGCTCAGGTTTCAAACAGGAACAGCCCTCAGGGGCAGACTGGTGGTAAAACAAGGGATCAAAAGTCTTATTCACTTATTCACTGTTTATTCTTAAACACAAGATGTTTAGAGGCCTGGGGAAGACAAGACGACATTTAGTGCTGCTTGTGTAATTTCACTGTTATCTGACTTCTGAGACACAGCCTGTCCACCGAGGAATTAGACTTTAATCCAAATGCATGGTGCAGGCCATACTAAATCCTATACCCACGGAGAAGATGAAAAAATGAGTTTGTGTTCATAGCCATGCATGTTCAGGGCTGGAGACTGTCACAGTGATCCATTCAGATGTTAGTTCTCCAGTCATTCTGCCTGGGCATATGGTAGACTGCTCATTTTCCATGGCTCCTTTTTTTGCCCACATGTCCATATTTCTTTCCCTTGGAAGTGAATGTGTAGTCTGCAGTCCATGCTGACAGGAGTTTGCATGGACGGGACTGGGGAATGTGTCCAGATCTGGGAATTCAGTGGCTGAAAGAGTCTGAGCTTCTCAAAGGGTTAAGAAAAATACATATTTACCTTGCAAGCCACTTCTCTTTCAGAGGGGAATTGACAGCTAAGCCTCCTAGAGAGTGGTTTTGGTGGAAGAAACTAGGTAATTGTCTTTGGTTTCAGATAGAAATACCATCTGTCTAGAATGACATAATCAAAAGGAAGGTAAAGATATATGAATAGAGATTTTTTTTTTTTACCTTGCACTGAAGATACCAATCCTCTGAGAATGTCCTCTGAGAAGATCACAACTCAGAAGTCAGACTCACAGAGTGAAAAATAGAAACACACGTATATACCTTTAACAGCTGCGTTGTCCTGTATGTATCATGAAGCAGTTAGGACTCCACTGATCTTCAAGCAAGTGCCATAGTTAACTTGCCTTTAAAATCAGTTATATTCCAAGTCATAAAGCTTCCTTGTGTTATATTTCTTGCTTTACAGCATTCAACAGATGAGAAAAAGTTTTTTTTTCCTAATGAGTTCATTAGTAAATATCTTTTAGAAATCCCTGTGATTATTTCAGACAAAACCATTTTTGCCAGTTCACTGAAGATATTATTAATTTTACTTAAGAACTTTATTTCACACAAGACTCCCCATTTGCAACTTTTAATTATATCCTCATCAGAGACAGATATGAGGAGCACAGTTTATTTCAGGTATTTATTATTCATTCTTGTATTGTTAATGAACTAATGCCTGAAGTGCACGTGCAACAAAAAGGCACCTTCTTGTTCATCACCTTGCATGTCCATAAAATAGACGTGATAGCTTCAGGTACTGTATTACATAGATTCAGCACCACTGCTTTCCATACAGAACATCTACATGGTAATTTATTCTGTTGTTCTTTCTTAAATAATTAACATTATCTGCTAATATATTCTTGCTCAGACCAGTTCCTCTAGTAATTATAATCGAGTGTGCAGTATGCATTCACTGAGCATCTATGAGTTCCATTACTTCTCTTCCTATCAAAAGGTCATTTTGAAGACACATCGACAACATGCTTTATATGATGTGTAAGCCCTGCAAAAACCAAGCTGTTATTTCAGCCTCTGGGCTGTAGTTCTGTATGCCTGAATCCATTAAAAAACATGGATTTAGATGAAGCCAATGAAAAGCATAATTAACATTTTGGTATTCTGTGTGTGATAATTTATTTTCCATTATCGAAGTTACATAGTCTGCCAAATATGTGATACAGATTATGGGACAAACTGTGCTTAAAATGCTGGGTTTTTTTTCAAAACAATGTGCTATATCCTGTGTAGTATTCATGGGAAGAAAAAGAAGATTAAAATGCATAGGGTCTATTTTGCCATCAGCTGTTTTCTGGCTTCTCTGTTTAAGTCCCTTATCAACGAAGCCCTTAATTGTTTGATTAATTATAATCATTTCACTATTTCCACTGGGATGAATAGTATGATATAGGTACTACTATGATCAGCTGAGTAAATTGGACCATACAAAGCTGAAGAATCTGATACAGAATGTACAGATACCAGCAGAAAAATTCCCTCCTTCTGACTGCAAACTTTAGACCGGCCTGGAGAAAGTTCCTACACACCAATTTCCATCCCTCTGCTCCAATCTATCTTATAAATTAATTTACATTATCCTGCTCCACTGTTGCCTTAGTCTCTGGAACATGTTGATTATGAAACAATTAGATTTCTTTAAATGAATACCACTAGATCCAGAAACGGACTTTAAAGTCTAGAAACTGTGGTAAATATAATTATAAGTGTTTATTTTCTAGTCAAATACACAACAGTCAAGTGAAGCACCTGTGCAGTCCACGGGTCTTTAGGCTCTGAGCTATAGCACATTTAGTCCCTGCAGGTGTTCAATGTCGTCTTAATTTAAGGAGATTCAGCTCCGTGTCTCATTCTTCTGGTGGAGTGTTCTTATGGATATGTTATGGACTAGCACTCCGAGGAAGCACACTCCACTACGTCTGTAGAAAAATGTGTGGATGTGTACCACAGAACGCACAATCTGCAGGCGTGAAAAGAACAGGATTAACATAATTCATGACTTAGCTGGAAGGTAGCTGGAGAGCTGCATTCTGATCACTTCTTCTGGCCTACGAAGGTATAAACCAAATTCTTTAAACTTTCCATATTGCTTTTGTGGACTCAGTAGAGTATAATTCATTTTAATGATGAGGTAGTTGATGATTGCATAGCAGGAAAGCAGGCACATGGAAAACTGTGAGCTGCTGAAATTCTGCAAGAGCAGGGGCTACATATGTGTCTTCAGATAACAGGAGAGAGACAGGAAATTAGGTGCAGAATGAAGGGAAAAAAAAATCTTTGCCTGCTATTAGCGCATCTTTTTTTTTTTTTTTTTAGCCTTGGAGGTTTTTTCCAGCACTTTTAAAAAAAAAAAAAACACCCCCAAAGAATATCATGAAGGGAAAAAAAAATCTTTGCCTGCTATTAGGGCTTTTTTTTTTTTTTTTTTTTAGACTTTGAGGTTATTTCCAGCACTATTAAAAAAAAAAAAACAACCCTACAAGATATCTATAACTATTAAAAGAATTTCTTTCAATTCTGCCAACATGTAGAACCATACCAGAAGAGGTCAAAGCATTTGCAAGTTTACCCATGTAACTAAGTAGCTAATTCCAAAGTCTATCTTTTTTCGATAAAGGCACAATATTTATACAAGGAAAAAGTTGGAGTGGAAACAAAAATAACTCAATATATTTATCATAAAATTCTGCATTCAACAGTCATCTTGATACTTCTGTTCCTGTTTCATTAAACCCTACACAGGCAACATAATCCTGACAATTTTATCTCCCTAGAAGAATATTATCTGTTTCATTTTCCTCTGAATGACCAAAATATTAACTATGTCATACTGTAAAATGTCTAAAGACGTTATGATATGCTAAGTAGAAAGAAAATTGCCAGGGGCTGTAAGCTTTGGGTCCAAGAACAGTTGTTTGTAGCTCATTAGTATGATGAACTGATATCTGAAATTAAATTAAACGTTTAAGATGCAATTAGTGAGGATTTTATGCATTTTCAAGTATTCCATACAGATCAACAGTCTCCTATCAACAGTGGCAGAAACACTTTCTTGGGTACATTATTTGTCTCCTCTAGAGAAGGGAAAACAATGCAAAAGCCAAAATATGTTGCTCAGCACTTTTATTCTTTTATTCTTCCTGCCACTTCTCTCCTTTTGTCAGCTGTGCAACCCTGACCACCCGATTATTATTTCACAGGAGAGCTCAACTCAGCCTGCCCTGTTTCCTTTCTGCCTTTAGATACCTGAAGAAAATTCAAATAAAAGCTGAATTAGCCTCATGACTTTAGACCATGTAGGACAAAAATCAACTTCCAGGTTGGTGTGGCATGAGTACTAAGTACCTCAAAGGCCGTTTCTCAGCTACACAAGCTAAATGTGGATTGTCTGTTTGCTCAGACTGGTCAAAAGGAGGATAAAGACTTCACATATTAGAATTCAGCTGGACTCGTTTTTGATGTCAGGGAAGCTGGCATAAAATAGGGCATTCCTCTTTTCCTTTGGGAAGCTGGTCTTAACACCTTTCTCCCCCCAGGTACATTCAGAATGTCCTGTCCTGCATGGTCAGTGTAGTGCTTCACCCACTATCCAGAGCTCTGGGCAACCACTAGTTCCTCTCTTTAAAGCAAACTCTTGATGCAGAGCTTCAGACCAAACAATAGAAGCTCTCTTTTTGTGTTAGGGGGAAAGGATGAAGATCCTGTTTTACACTAGTGCATAGAAAGAGGGCTTTGCAAGCAGCCCAGTGAATGCAAGCACCCACACAAAAAAGGAAGAGGACAGAAAAAAAGTAGGAGGAGAGGGGAAAAAACGCTGTTGCTTAGAGTACAACAATGCCTGACCTGTTTCTGAAAAAAGACAGAGAATACAATAGATGTGGCACTTGCATACTTCTATCAAACTGTCAAAATAGGGACTAGTGAATTCTGAAAGATAAAAACCTTAAAGGACAAGAACATTTCAGAATGTTCAGAGTAAATATAGTGTCCTCTAGATGCTATTGTGCTTAAATAAAAATGATGCACAAAAATAATTCAATGAAACCTATTACCTGTGTATTTTAAATAAAAAGAAGGACCAATATTTCCCATCCAGCATTAAGGCATTACTTAGAGTGAACAACTGAAGATATTTGCAGTATTAAAACAAAAAAACCTATATGACCAATGGCTTACTAGTGTCAAAAGATGTTAGCTAAATATAGTGCACTAATGCCAAAAGACATGCGAACTAAATATAGTGCACTAAAACAAAACCGTGTTGCATTACTGTCTACATTTAGCCTGTATCTGGAGCTAAACAATAGCAGTTGTTCTATCACCCAATGACCCCGCCCCAGCCAAGAAGGGGGATTGGAAAAAGACCTGTGGGCTGAAATGAAGATGAATTTAAAGAAACAGCCAAACTAGTACCAAATGCCAATAGAAAGTTATATTCAGCCGAGTGAACATATAGCAGGAAAGCAGTCCTCGGGAGCAGAATGGTAAGCAAGCCCCTCCAGGGATGAGGAGAAACAGGAGGAGAAGGAAGATGAGGCAGAATCCTCATCCTCAGTTGTTGGTGTATTTTTCTAGCAGAAATTGAAACTATGAAAATATGCTACTCTCTCTGGGAAACTTAGCAGCCGAACCCAGCTGCAGTGTTATCGTGTGGGAAACGCTATCTATACTGGCCTTGTTTTGGTAGCTTTAACCACAACATACACCACGTGGGATCTAATCCCTCTTAACCAATTATAGCGCTTTAAGAGATGTGTGCTGTCTGTGTAACAGGGTCACTATCCAATCACCATGTAGTTAGTCGAGTGGACAAGAGTCTACAAATTGGGATGTAATGTAAACAATAAACGGGTCTTGCTACACACCACATTGGCGTATGAGCAATTCATTCCACTTCAGCTCTGAGCCTGCCGTTTCTTATCGTGACACTCAGTGAACTTCCCCCTTTATAGTGAACGTGACATTTATGGTTTGGGATACACCTGTGAGCCAACTCAGGCCAGATGCCCTGGCTGACCTGAAATGCCAACGGTCTGCAGACCATGGCTGGCCTATGAGTCTGTCCCAATGAAACCAGGACAATTAGGTATTAGAAAAGCTTATCCTTCACTCTATAAAAATGTCATTTAACGTTTAGATCAATTTTGGATATTTTCATTACAGTTTGGTTACTTGTTTTATACCAGGTGAAAACCTGGTCTCAGGGCTTTACTACCAGTGTAGCAAGTACTGATCACTGTCTGAATTTTGGATAGTATCTTCTACCAAGTAAAAATCTCCCTTCCATTTTGTACTAAATCCAGCTAAAATCTTTGCAGAATAGATCTTGGTAATGGGTTGTCAAAACGCCATCCAGTCTAGTTCTTGAAACTGATTCATCACTGTTCTGTCAGAAGAGCTAAAGCCCAGGCTAACGAGATTACATGCAATACGGAGCCACTGCAACTAGACTGATTTTAGAACTCAGGTCATATCTCTGAGAGATTTCCCAGCTTTGCTGCTTAGAATAACTGTACCAGCATTGACGTTGCTACCTCAGGGATCACTGCCCACTGCATTGTGGGCATGAAATGCCCTGTATCGGACAGGACAGACCCACCATTAGAAAATATATTTTAGAGGAGGAAAAAAGGCTATGTATATAAAACAGAAAGTGTGTGTGTGTGTGTGTGTATAAATATATAATATTAAGTGTATATATTTATATAAACAATCTGAAATTAAATACAGCCAATAAAATTAGGAGAGCTAAAAATCATAAAAGGGCTAAGCTTCAATTCACATACAGGATGCAAGCTGTAGTCACTGGATTCAATGTTTAATGTTCTATCACTGAGGATTCAGCCTATGCAGATATCAAATAATCCTCACAAGAAACAAGGTTGCAGTGAAAGGCATATTTGAGGACTAACTGAAAAATGAGTGTATCTAACCAAGATGAAGCTGAGGTACCTCTGCTGGGTACCTCTATAGCACTTCACACATTTCAGCATAATCAAAGTTTTCCTTTGAAAGAAAATGTAATGATCCCATAATAATTGGTGACAGCTACACTTTTTCCCTAGTTGCCAAATAGATTTACAAATACACAGTTAGAAATAGTGATTTAGCTACCGTATCTAACATAATTACAGAACACTGAAGCTTTATAAGCAGAATTTGTCGGCATCTGCATACTTCTAAAACAAATGGCGAATACTATGTTTTTCAGAATAACAGCCTACGAAAACACTGATCACTTAAAAAATTGGACCTAAAATATTTTTGATCGCAAATTACTGTAAATACCTCTAAAACCAGAGTAGCTATATATAAACTTACTATGCCTCATGATAAAGATCTATCCCACATTAAAATACTCCCGTATTTTATTTAATTTGTTAATAAAAAGACATAACTTATACAAATAAAGATAGCTTTAGAAATAATGTTTGATATAACTTTAAATTGATATTTATATTTAAAGAATATTTAAATGCCTCGTGTCATGGAGGGACCCAAAAAACAGCAGCAGCTTTCCAAAAATTGTGGATTTATTGCAATCAAAGTTGCCTGGCACTCCGACAGACCAAAATTAATTACAAGCTCAGATGTCAGTCGGGAATATATTACTGCACAACAAATTTCCTAAGATCTAAGGAATACTCTTTAAGGAAGATGAACCAACTGATACACACTCACTCATACAAGGGAAAATCTCCCACTCAAGAGTACCCAAACCAAGTTGTCACTCACCAAAGCAGGGTGTGACGGCTCACTCAGTCCCAGGAAGTGTCCTCATCCAAGGGGAGTCTTCCAACTGCAAAACCTGCTGCCCCAAGGAGGATGAACTCAAATTCTGTTCTCAGGCAGGGCTCCTTTTTATACCATAGTCCAGTGTGAACCGCGGTCATTCTAATTAATCGGGGGTAAACACAGACAGAGGCAGGCTAATGCAGCCTAGACCCTGAGGCACCAAGTAACGGCCCTGAGGTGTCCAGCTGACCTTTATCAGGTGTTTGTGAAAGCCCTGGTCTTTGTCAGGACTTTGTCAGGGTGGGCTGCACCTGCCACATCTTGATCATGTCAAATGACGTGAAATATCACTAGGAGCGAGTATCTGTTCCAAAAAGCTTCCAGACAGAGTGAAAGCTTGTGTATGTATGATTTTTGTAGCTGTAACAACGTCCATCTAGACAGAAGGAATATAAATATTTATTAAAGTCATGTTTATCCTGATAATAAGAGTATTGCATATCCTCATAAATTCCCAAGAAGAAACTGTACATCTACCAATACCATGCACCTTGTACCCTGCCTTCATACTATGGGGAGCAACATTCTAATGAATTCATGCAATGATATAGAAATACTTGCAATTACATACACAGACCTCTCAAAATAAAAATTAGTAGGTAAAATACAATTTGGCTTTTTGAGCAAGAACAAACATCATCAGAAAAATCAGTTTCCATCCATAGGGGGAATAAAATTGTAACGAGTCATAATTCAGTCTTAGGTGGGAGAAGGAGTAAGCCCCTGGAGACAGAATGAAGTCTTCCTGGAGAGACAAGCTGGAGTTAGTCACAGAGAAATGGTATCCAACAGAGAAGAGCTGCAAACTGAACTACCATCCTCATTCCAAGTGGGATCGGTTTTATCAAATGCACAGTGAGAACCACGAGTATACAGTTCTTGCCCATGGTCACATTGATCCTGCGAAAGGTTGGGAATAGGCATGTAGTACCAAAAGAAGTGTGCTGCTGTTAGAACAATTTCACTGGCCTCCTTGAGGGGTAGTTGTAAAAGAACATAACCTGAAAAGAAAAAACAATAGGGCCACAGCTTCTCTGGGCCACTGTTCCAGTGTTGGACCAACCTCACGATGAAAACAGTATTTCTTAAATCTTGTCAGAATTTCTCAGGTTCCAACTCGTGCCCGTTTTCTCTTGTTCTTCCACAGTGTGCCTCTAGGACACCAGACCTGTCTTCAGTGGAGAATATCCCTTGAAATTGCATCTACATACCAGTGAAACCAGACAGATAATCTCTCTTTTGCTTTACTACTCCTGTGACAGTAAGCCATAATGGACTAGAGAAGCAGGAATCAACTGTATTATAGTGCAGAGGCATCAAAAGGTTATGAAGGATAAAAGAGGGATGACTAGGGCCAAGAAGTTAAAAAAAATGGGACTTGGATAAGGACTAGAGGCAAATGGATTCTTTTGCCAGCAGACTTGCCCATAGCTCCCAAATATTATCCTGGGTTTTTTGCATGTAGCTCAACTCTGAATTAATTCTATTGTTTGCATATAGCCCTGAAATTCAAAGCCAGACTGTAACCTCCCAGCTTATGGATAACTCTCTGTATGTCAGTTTGCTATGACCTTTTGCTTTGTTTGTGGAAGTGACAGGTGTTTGTACTGTGTAGCTAAATGATCCTCTCCTGTGCACAAAGAAATAGAGGTGGTGTTTCAGATTTCAGAATTCTTGTTTTGGTTAGTTTGGAAAATATACTTAAAACAATATATTCTTTGAAAAATATATTTAAATTTTCTTTTTAAAGAACAAGATATTGAAAGCAAAGCAG
>NW_010401810.1:36428-75166 GCF_000710305.1 Buceros rhinoceros silvestris
CAGGAATGTATTTATTTTTAAGTATTCGTACTTTCTGATTCATACTTTAACTGCACAATCACGCAACAGTTCTTTTCAGTTTGCTTGGTTGGTGTGTGGGATAGTTTGCTTTGCATAAGAGTTCTGTTTTCATCCATAAATTTGGGATGTAATTTAAATTTTCTCTGGGCTATTTTTAAAATAAACAGAGTGCTATCACTGTAAAGAAAGCGCAACAGAATGGTACAATTTAGTAGCCCTGACTATCAGCAGACTATCAGCCCCAATTCACTATACATTACTGTTCATCTAAGGCCTTTGAAAAAGTACTTGAATGGCCACTTCAAATTCTCATTTCTGTCATCAATTAAATGAAATATTCAAATATTCTGGATGGAAAAGAAAGGCAGTTGAACCATTAGTTCTTCAGTGACATACACTCTCAGCTTTTCAGTTACTGGGTGTTTGTCGCAGTCTCAAGAAGATGGACTATGTTTCAGGAAATAGATTCTATTCTCATTTAAGCCAAAGGACCTTGCTTTTGCTGTATATCCTGCTCTTTCTTCAAAGAGATTTATTACAAAAGATGTAGAAATTCTAACGAGTTTCCCTGAAAATTTAGATTCCTTGAAGGCGAACTCTGCAGTGTATAGCCTCACTCTTGCCGTGGTGTCTTATCACATGAATCCCTAAAAGCTGATGTAGATCTTCACTGTGGCCTAACCACAAAGAGGAATCTTCTGCTGTAATGACTGATGCTTTGGCTAGACCAGAAAAATCTATATTTCCTCTAAAGATTAATAACAAAAGCATGTTAAGACAGATATATCTAATCTACATAGCATTAAAAACTCACATAAACTTCATAGATTATTAGATCATGTACCAGAGCAGAGGAGCAATAGTTTGTCTCTTCTTTTAAACAGTAACAGGAATTAATCTTCCATGTTGATACTTCCAATGGTTATTGTATCCATTTAGGGGTAGGGAGAGAAGGAAATAGAAATTAAATTTCATTCCTTATACAGCATAGCACTCTCTGGGCAAAAGCTATCATAGAGAAATCCAGGGTACAGTCACTCGCCAGGCCTTACTCTCTACACTGCTGCAAAACTTTCTCTGAACTGATCAGTAAGCTGGACATGGTCACCTTGGCATACCTCTTCTGCTTTGCCAGCTCCTAAAAGGGGAAGAAAACACATGAACTCTAACCTCACCATCTCCCTCTGCTGCTATTTCTCTGCTGAGAAAAAAAGCAGAGAATAGTGAGTGCTAACAGAACCTGCCAATGAGATTTGATGCTACGTAGCCTCCACTCATGTTTGTGGAAAGGCCAGTAGTAACCAAGGCTCAGAATTTTTAAGGTAAGAATGTGATAAAAGCAGTTATTCTAATTGTAGATTATCTTCACAAACCGAAAATATGTGACCTTAATTTGATTTTAGTGCTCTTTTGTGATTAAGGATTGCTTACGTCCTTGTTTCTGCAAGCAGAAAGCCACCTTTCCTTTAAATATCAAACAAGTGCTTGCAAGAAGTTGACTAACTGATATAATTAATTCTCATTCTCCCTCAGGGCTAGAATATTGCAATTTGACTTACTTTGGCCTTGTGAGCCACAAAACACAGGGGTTTGTTGGGAAATCCTTAGAAATCTCCAGAATGTCATCTCAATTTGTTTTTGCGTTTAGATATATCTTGGAGACAGGTATTTGCATCTTTAACAGGACTTGAATAATTAAATCGTGCTTTTAAACTAAAGGCTGAAAAGTAGGCACCCAGGCTTATTTTGAAATTAACATTAGGAAGGAAAAAATTTAATCATTACAACAGATGATGTGCCAGCAGTCAGTCCTTCATTATTGAATTTAGCCAGCCACCAAACCTTTTGAACTACAGTCTTCAAAATGTTGTATACTCACTTATTATGGACAGCCACATATCAAATAACAACAAGAATAATTGATTTTCTGTCCATAAGGTTACCAAAGGCCATTTAAATTTTATGAATGTCTTTCATCAACTTCTCAGTTTGTCAATTCCCAGAGGTTCTTATCCAGAGTATTTTATTCAGTACTGCTGTCAACGTGGTGAATGAGTCTCCACTATTCATCAGGCAGGTGACATCATGCTGTTCTGAACGCTGAACATAAGGTTGAAGCAGACCCCTAATCTTAGTTGGTTTTGTCTACCCAGCTCCTTTTACAGCATCTCTGTCTTGCGAATCAAAATAAGTTTAGTTTGCAGATCTTTCCTCACCAAAAATAGTTCAAAACATTATTTCGCTTTGAGATCTAAATACACAGGAAATTCAGAATAAAGTTAATAAAAAACCAAATTCAGTTATATGAGTTCAAATTATGTTTATGACCCAGCAATCATTCACTCACGTCTGGTTTTCTTGAAAAGAAGAGACATCTGGGGATATCTCTCTATATATATCTAAGGATCTCACTACAGCACATCCCCAGATGTGTTATAGTGCTGTGATATATTTACCTGTTTGAAGTCTTGTTTGTTGCGATAAGCCATCAAGAACTCACTTGTTGAGAAATGTACTGTTTCTCTTATGTCCCTACCTAGACAATCATAATTCATATGACCAGAAGGATCATTTCTGCTTGAGAGAACCTATCTCCATTTTTCTCTGATGTAAATCACCTTTATGTTGAACTCAGACATCTTAGAAGTTTTCTAGTTCTCTTCCTTGTGTCTTTCTGTCTCAGTCAGATTGTATCCTAGTAAATGCAATGTCTTCTCTAATTTCTTTATGGAATGTCATATTTATTCAATATGAGAATCTCTCAGGTTTTCAAGGAAAATTGTCTGGATGTGTGTATGCAATGATTCTCTTGTACCATCGACCCTCACCCCATAATACATTACTGTACTAGATGCAATTGCTGTACGTCTCCAGGATGGCGGATCACCGCCTCCCTAAGATTGTGTTCTATGGTGAACTCGCCACCGGCTGCCGCAAGAGAAGAGCTCCAAAGAGGACATATAAGGACTCCCTGAAACAACACCTCAGCCTAGGCCATATTGACCACCATCAGTGGTCCACCCTGGCCTCTAATCGGGAGACTTGGAGACACACCATACATAATGCTGCTGCCTCCTTTGAGAGCACACGTAGAATCAGTCTCGAGGAGAAAAGACAGCGCAGAAAGAACCGTGCCTCGACTATACCACCCAAGGAGACCTTCCGCTGTGCTCTTTGCAACCGGTCTTGCCTATCCCGCATTGGCCTTTTCAGCCATCAGCGCGCTTGCAGTAAGTGTGGGTAAAGCCCTTCCCAAATCTTCGTCCACGAAGTCAAGCCATGGCTGTATTCTTCCTTTTACTTCCCTACTTAATGAGACATTATCCTAAAATTTATAACTAATCGTATTATTCACTCAGTTCTACATCAGGAATGGTCTGTCTGTTCCCTTGTATCACCAGACAGAAGTCCAGGGGAATTCTAAACCAGGCAGTACAGGAATGCACTGCTGGCTGGTTTCCCCAAGCAGGAAGAATAACTTATCTAACCCAGAATGTCCTCAGACACCATTTGCATTTGGACAAACCTTCATCAACAAGCCATAAACAGTTCAACAACCGATAGCTACTTTGCTGTGACTCACAGGCTCATATACATTGTTGATGAAAATACTATCTACATACTGAAAATTCTCTTCGGAGAGACAGCTACAAGGCAGCACTGTATCAGGAACAGTGAATCAAACGCTATGGGGGTTGTAATAGGTATAATGGGACTGATTTGGGATTGAAGAGTGCTGTCAAGCTAATTTTCAAACACAGAACTGTGTGCAGAAATAGTATGTGTATCCTGAACAGTTCTGCTATGCCATTCTGCACAGAAGTATTCTGGGTATAAGTATTTCAAAGAGTGGTAAAGCACCAGGGAAACTGATGTCTAAAATTAGGTAATATGCTTCTTTTTTTGAAGGTAGCTGGCAAAAAAAAGCGCATTGTTTTGCTGAAGAGTTTGCCTCAAATTTGTTAGAAAGTGCTTGGCAATAATTACCTGCATGACAGATATGTGACGGATATTCCCTTGTCAATATATTTTAGGATTTTTAAAAAACGGCATTTTGTTTGTTTTCTAGGAATCTCAGACTGATTTTACAATGCTGCATACTCTTGTAATCAAAGTAACCACAAATTCTGCTTCCAAAATCATTCTCATTCAGCTGGCATTTCTGCTTTACAGACTCAATATTTATTGTAATTCATGTACGCTTGTCTTCATATATGAAAAATGGTAAAAAGTAAGGAAATCTGGTTTATATCCACCAAAAGTTTCGAATCAAGTTTTAAGATATGAAAGTTTAAACAGCAATAGCTGTTGCTGAGTTGCAAGGGTGGGAGGATAGATTATGCATCAGTTTAATGAACAGCAGATCAGATTAATCACAATGACCTCACTGGCACACGGGAACCCAAAATTTAGTTTTATGTCTCATACATAAATTTAAACAGGTGACCATAAGTCTAATGTATTATATTAGGACATGGGAGCTTATATATCAGGAACGAAATAATAAAGATCCACACTTTCATATTTTTTAACAAAAGTGCAATGTTTTCTCTAGCAATTTCCCCAGGTATAAAGCCACAGAAATTACCAAAAGCAGATTATAAAATTCTGCTAGCAATTGGTATATATGCTGTTTCATCTTGGTTTGTTTATGAGTTGGTATATCTGACTTCAACTTGAGAGACCTAAAGCTTTTCATAGGTGGCAGAATCTTCAGTCCTATGGCAGCCAATGAAATAAAAAAAAGAAGTCCATACATTTCTGCTACGGCACAAATAATTCCTTTTCCGAATAGTTGACTACCAAGGTTATGGTAATATCCACCACTTTAATCTCTTCTAAAAGGTACTCATGGAGAATGATTTAAATCTTGATTTTAAACCATTTGCTGTCCCATAAATGTATTTGTGTAGTGGGGAACTTACACGTTCACAGGATTTCTCTGCAGAATACTGCATCCTGTCAGTCCTTGAATTTGGTTGATGATGAACTTAGGCTGCTCTCAAGTACTCATATAAAATCCCACTGACTTCCAAATTTGGCTGAAATGTACTGAAATTTTTGAAAAGCCATACAAACTTAGTTTCCTATTATTTTTATGTCAATGAACTAATGCACTTTGAGCACACAAGTTTGTACTTTAAATTGTACACCACAGGCAGCATGAAGACCTATATATCCAAACATTTCCTTAATTACTCGCTGATTTCTTTTTGTTGTGTTCTGCTTCACAAGTTTGGTATTTACGTAGTTTGAAAAAAGGCATGTATTGATATTAAATGAAAAATTAGTAACTTTCTGCAATCCTTAAACATGAGTTACTATTTAAAATACATTAGTATTCAGTTTGTTCCAAGTAGTACGGTTAATTCTTGTCCCAAAACCCAACAATTTTCCTTTTTTTCCACACCACACTGCCCATACAATACATAAGAAGATCACAAATTTGAGCCCACGGAATCTGAGAGCAGAAGAGCACAAGGTAGAGGGAAGCAACCAGCAACCTGTTCAGTACAAAAATTTGCTTCATTCTTTCTAGGAAGATTAAGGTTAGCTAAAACAATGCTGCCCAAAACTTTATAGACAATATTTATGCTTTGTGAAAAAAAATCCTCATTTAATTAACACAATCACAGTGTATAAAACTAATCATCCCAGTCATGCTACATAAAGTTTGCAGAGCGTCTTACAAATACTGTCATTGAGCAGATGTTTGCAGAGAGTTTGTCAAGTTTAAATATTAGAGTTTTCTTTAAGTTTACTCTCCCTCTTCTCTGGTTTTCCTGCCTCGTGTTGGGTTTTTTTACATTTTGTCTTTTATTACTCTGAGTTCTGTTTCTGATGATAGCATCAAGTCTGAGGCCTATTTAAGTGGTTTCAGTTTAAATGCATAAAAGTAAATAATTTCCAATTTTATTACTATTGTCACTCCAAATAGCTGTGTCATTGTGAATTGCTTTATAACTACTGCCACTTTGCAGTGACTACCAAGCATTCAGCTACCAGTAGCCTGGCTGAAAGCCATCATTAGCAAATCAAACTAGATGTATTTTTATGTGTATTTTTTCGCCTTAGTCCTCAGAGTTCTCTGTACTGCTGCAACCTTAACTTTCACCTCCTGCCAGATTGTTAGTTTGCCTAATATCAGACATTGTTTCATCTCAGAATTGGGATTTTTATAGCAAGTACATTCCTAATATTAGGGACAGAAAAATGGCATCTACAATGGTTTTATATAGCTTTCAGGAAGGCCCAGTGGCAATGTCATGATTCAGATGAATTTGTCTGAGTCATGATCTGGAAAGGCTTCCCTCATTCCTGGTCCCTGGATTTCCCCCTGTGCCAAGAAGCCACTTTATCCCAGGTGCTGTCTCATCCTTGAGTGAGGAACCATAGCAGATGTGACCTCAGCAGATACTGCTGTTTCGCATTATAATGTTGGCAGTCAAATTTCTTTTACTGTTATACACAATTTTCTCATAAGAATATTTTTTCCTTGTTTAGTAGGAATCTTCAACAAGGAAATGCTACAAGAGTTCTTGAAGTGAGATGTATGAGGTGTGATTTAACAGCTACTTCACCAGAGACTTGAGGAAATGAGCCATGTACTTTGGGCCACAGCTCTCTCTCTGTTGAATGAGGATGAAATAGTCTCTTTCTTTTAACCTTTTGTCATCTGTTTAGATCGCAAGCCCCTTGGGATTCAGGTGGTACTTTGAAAAGCATAGGTCCTCATTTCAACTGGAGAACCCTCAAGACTGAATTCATTACAAGGTTCAGGAAAAATAGGGACAGATATTAAGCAGATTAAACATTGCAGAAGTGTCAATCACGGAAAGGATGAAAGATTTCTAATAGCCAATTTTCACTGAAGAAATAAGGGGAAGAAGAACATGTTTCTGTGAAATCATATCCATTAACTCAGTGATAATCATGTATTTGGCTAGTGAACTTCTTGCATTTCAGACCTGGATTTTATTTAACTGAGGCTACAGTCATTATCGAGACTCACTCCTCTCTCCCCTCCTTATCTTTTACGGTCAGTGTAGTGAGAAGCCTAAAATAGGTTAATTTTTGCATCCTCCTATGGCCTTTGTACACTAAGGTCATTAAATTTGTGTCACTACTTTATTTTCTACTGTAAATGTTGTTATCTGGACTGTGTAAATCACCAACGTGTTTATTTTTTAAGTCACTTGGACCACTCAGTTTTGCAATAAAAGATAAAGATGAAACACACACCCCTCCCTGCCCGTTATGATATTTTGGGAAGACAAAAAACCTTAAACCAAATTTAGGAGATGATTTATTTTAATAGAAGATAAAAATATGAAATAAAACTCTGGGTTTGTTTTTGTTTAATTTTTTTTTCTGGTTCTGTTGTCCCCAGCTGCCCTCAACAAATTGTGTTTAGAAATTGAAATGTCTTATTCTGGAATATGGAATAAGGTTCTTTGTAGGGTTAGAGAGAGTGGAAGAATCAGGAAGTTTATTGAGGTGGTACTTATTTTTTTTTAAAGGCTAAATAAAGTAATTTCAATACACATTTTGAGAAAGGAAGGCAAAAGAAGGTGCTAAATAGGTAGAGAAAAAATAATCCAGCAGAAAGAAAGGTGATGAAAAGAGGAAGGACCAAAAAATCCAAAGTCAGAAAGAGTGGCTGTGATTCTGCAGAATGACAGCTTTTAATTTGATTCATTGTTGTTTTGGCTACTTAAAGTCCCAGTGTCTTGTGTATTGTATCCTGTCTTGTAAACACAAGTAGAACAGGTAGCTCTGATGTATTTAAAAGCTTCCAAATTCAAAATACCTGTGAAGATTGAAAAAAAAAATCTTAATAACTATCTTTCCAAATTCTGTTTTAGTAGGGCAGCCAAACGTTATCAACATAAATAGCATTCAATATCTATTACTTATCATTTTGCCAGCAAGGAAAATATTATCTCAACAATGTCTTAGAAAACCTTTTATGAAAAGCCAATGTATTAAATATATTTAGGTCTTTTAGCCAATAAATATGCCATTTGACAATATAAATGCTTTTCTTCTGAGTCCCGTAAAAATATCTTTTCAAAAGGTATTGTAAAATTAACTACTGTAACTACATTGGCAGCTTAAGGGATTTGGAAGCAACACTAGAACACTCTTAACCTGCACTAACTGCAGGTCCTGGTTTTGCTACTATTCTACCCTAACTTATCTTACAAGGATATAAATTAAAAGACTTAGCAATCTAATGTGGTGACACAGTACTCTTTTGAGCAGAGTATAAAAGACATAAGACTAAAATAGCAGTGTGTAACTCTTGGTATCTAAGAAGTGCAGTGTAAATAATAATTCTTGTGAACAACAGCTTCCTGATACAATACACATCTCAATTTCTCACTACGTTAGGAGCATCCCTCCCTTGTGGAATACTTGAATTAGTGTCGAGGTATCTCACAGAATCACAGAATGGTAGGAGTTGGAAGGGATGTGTGGGGAATGTCTAGTCCACCCCCCTGCTAAAGCAAGTTCACCCAGAGCAGGTTGCACAGGATCATATCCAGGAGGGTTTTGAATCTCTCCAGAGAAGGGGACTCCAGCATCACTCTGGGCAGCCTGTTTCAGTGCTCTGTCACTCTCAAAGTAAAGCAGTTTCTCCTTAACATTTAGGTTGGAACTTCCCGTGTTCCAGTTTGTGCCCAGTGCACCTTCTCCTGTCGCTGGGCACCACTGAAAAGAGTCTGTGTGTGGGGAATGTCTAGTCCACCCCCCTGCTAAAGCAAGTTCACCCAGAGCAGGTTGCACAGGATCATATCCAGGAGGGTTTTGAATCTCTCCAGAGAAGGGGACTCCAGCATCACTCTGGGCAGCCTGTTTCAGTGCTCTGTCACTCTCAAAGTAAAGCAGTTTCTCCTTAACATTTAGGTTGGAACTTCCCGTGTTCCAGTTTGTGCCCAGTGCACCTTCTCCTGTCGCTGGGCACCACTGAAAAGAGTCTGGCCCCATCCTCCTGACACCTACCCTTTAGATATTTACAAGCATTGATAAGATCCCCTCTCAGCCTTCTCTTCTCCAGATTAAACAGACCCAGGTCTCTCAGCCTTTCCTCATAAGGGAGATGCTCCCACCCCCCAATCATGTTCACAGTCCCCGCTGGATTATCTCCAGCAGTTCCTTGACTCTTGAACTGGGGAGCCCAAAACTGGACACAGTACTCCAGATACAGCCTCACTAGGGCAGAATAGCGAAGGACGGGAACCTCCCTTGACCTGCTGGCCGCACTCTTCTTAATGCACCCCAGGATAGCATCGATCTTCCTGGCCACCAAGACACACTGCTGGCTCATAGTTAACTTACTGTCCACTAGGACTCCCAGATCCTTCTCTGCAGAGCTGCTTTCCAGCAGGTCAACCCCTAACCTGTACTGGTGCATGGGGTTATTCTTCCTCAAGGTTCAGGACTCAAGGCTTGCCCTTGTTGAACTTCATTAGGTTCCCCTCTGCCCAACTCTCCAGCTTGTCCAGGTCTCGCTGAATGGCAGCACAGCCCTCTGGTGTGTCAGCCACTCCTTCCAGTTCTGTATCATCAACAAACTTATGGAGAAAACACGCCGTCCCTTCATCCAGGTCATCGACTAAGATGCTGAACAAGACTGAACCCAGTACTGACCCCTGGGAAACACCACTAGCTAGAGGACTCCAACTAGACTCTGTGCTGCTGATCACAGCCCTCTGAGCTCTGCCCTTCAGCCAGTTCTCAATCCACCTCACTGTCCACTCACCTAACCCCCACTTCCTAAGCTTCCCTAGGAGGATGTTACAGGTGACAGTGTCAAAAGCCTTGCTGAAGTTGAGGTAGACAACATCCACTACTTTCCCCTCATCTACCCAGCTAGTCATACCATCACAGTCATACATCATTTGATTGGTCTAAGCAAGACTCCCCCTTGGTGAATCCGTACTGAGCACTCCTGATAACCTTCTTTTCCTTCACATGCTTTGAGATGACATCCAGAATGATCTGTTCCATCACCTCTCCAGGGATGGAGGTGAGGCTGACTGACCTGCAGTTTCTTGCCCTTTTTGAAGACTGGAGTGACATTGGCCTTCCTCGAGTCCTCAGGCACCTCTCCTGTTCCTCATGACTGTCACCGGTTGGCACTGAGGCGGGACCAACCACAGGACAATTTCTCTCTCCAATAGGCCTCTTCCCTGTTTCAGGGGATAAGGGTCAAGGAGAGATAAGAAGAAAATGTAGGTGAGGCCTCAGTTACATTTAGGAAACTAAAATGGTTTTAATAACAATAGAACAGTGTTATATACAAAACCAAACAAGATATCAGCAAGTACATAGAGGATCAGGGCTCTGGTGCGGTGGGTGAAAGGAACAAACGCGATAGAAGAGGAAAAACCACCAGTCTGCGATGGCTGACGGCAGGCGGGGCAGGCAGTGGCCGGGGCCCTCTTGGGCGGCCTGCAGTTTCTTGCCCTTTTTGAAGACTGGAGTGACATTGGCCTTCCTCGAGTCCTCAGGCACCTCTCCTGTTCCTCATGACTGTCACCGGTTGGCACTGAGGCGGGACCAACCACAGGACAATTTCTCTCTCCAATAGGCCTCTTCCCTGTTTCAGGGGATAAGGGTCCAGGAGAGATAAGAAGAAAATGTAGGTGAGGCCTCAGTTACATTTAGGAAACTAAAATGGTTTTAATAACAATAGAACAGTGTTATATACAAAACCAAACAAGATATCAGCAAGTACATAGAGGATCAGGGCTCTGGTGCGGTGGGTGAAAGGAACAAACGCGATAGAAGAGGAAAAACCACCAGTCTGCGATGGCTGACGGCAGGCGGTGCAGGCAGTGGCCGGGGCCCTCTGGGCCGGGAAGCAGTGGCAGATGGAACACGCGGTAGCAGCTGCGAAGACGGCGGCAAGGAGCAGCGCGGCGTACCCCCAGGTCAACAACAGCAGTCGGGCAGCAGGCAGGCAGTAGCTCCAACCGTGGCAGCCCTGATGGGCAAATTCCTTGTGGGCCAGAAGGAGGAGGGGGCCAGCAGCTCCTCTCTGAGGGCAGGCACAAGGCACACTTTCCTGCGGTTCCCTTCCTGCCACCGGCTCTGAAACTCAGAGCATCCCACCAGAACTTCCCCAAACAGTCAAATGCAGTGACGTGCAGGGGAAGGAATACTTTAGCCGGCTTGCTTGTGTGTCCATCAAAGCAAACCAAGCTGTTTTCTGTTAACCCAGGACAATACCTTTAAAAAGTTATGGAGAGTGTCTTAGCAGTAACATCAGCCAGCTCCTTCAGCACTCATGGATGCATCCCACTGGAGCCCAAGGATTTGTGGGTGTCCAGCTTGCCTAAATGATCTCTAACCCATCTTCCTTGACCAAGGGAGAGTCTTTCTTCCTCCAGACTTCCTCTCCTACCTCCAGGGACTGCTACTGCACTACCCGCAACACTTGCTCTTCGTGTTTAAAGGGTGGCAAAATTGAAACACTGAAATTGTAATCTTAAACTACCCATTGTGTCTAGCAGATTAAGCCAAGGATCCAGAAGATGTCTGTCTTGCATCTAAATCTTCAGTTTTCTTCCCAGGAACACACTATGTCCTTCACAACAACTGCTTTGATCTTAGCAAGCCTTTAAATAACTGTTGTGAGAGGCTAAAGGAGGTGATCTCCGTTGTTTTGTTAAGGAAAAAAAAGTTCTTCCAAACTAAAAGATGTTCTTAGCGTTTGGCTTCCTCAGCAAATTCACTGGAAAAAAAATTGTATGGTGCCATACATTATACGTATACTCTGTGTATGTAAAGCCATACACAATCTAAGCTATACACCAATCAAAGCTTTTCGCTAAGCAATACCCCTTGCTTTCTCTCCAGAGCATGAGAGTCTGTAACCACTTTGCCTGAGGTCAGTTCCAGGGTAGTACTTAAAGACTGAATTCTGAGTGCTCAGGAGTTCTCCTGCAGACAGCATAACGTATCCCTAAGCATTTTATTGCAGTTAATGTTGAAACTGGACCTCCGTGGCACTGAACCAGACTTACACAAAATGGGTCCCTTGCTTCTAACAAGGCACGTGATTGCGATAAATATACTTATCACACAGTAGAAGTAACTGAGCAACAATAGCTGGCAGGTTGTGAGAATCCCATTTTACATTCATGACATTCGTAACTGAATTGAGCTATATTTATGTTTTGACAGATTTATAAGGTAAAAAGATTAACCATGAAATTCACAATAAGCAAGAAGAGTCATCCAATATTGGTTTTGTCTGTGGCAAGAAATACAAAGCGCACAGAACAGACCAAGCTCAGCAGAAGGAGCAAGAATTTAAATGATGTGATGTCGGGACTTCATTTGTTCAGTTGTGTAGCAGGCTACAGTGTAATAGCGATAGGATATCCTCCAGCTGTCCTAGAAAATAGGAATAGAGGAGTTTATTATATGGTGAGTGTATAATAGTGAATGTGTCATTCATAATGCCATTTGTTTCCTCTGTTCACACAACGCTATATGCCTCTGGGTAGACTAATAATGCAAATAACTTGCTCTCTGTTTTCAGCTATTAGGATAGTAATGGCTACTGTGTATTCTTCATACAGATTTTATGCTCTAACAAAGCATTTATTATCTTTGTTTATAACAAATGAACACTGCTGGACACAACGAACATGCCTAATAACTTAGACATATATTTTCAGAATGGTACCCGAGTGCCCTATTCACGGCCTGATGAGGGGAAGCAGGGGGATTCCCAACTCTTATCTAGTGTACTGCTTAAAAATTGATGCTTTGTTCTTTCTTATGCAATTCATATGGCACATACTAACTAAAGGACCTCCATTATTACTGACTTTATTAACAAAATGACATAACACTTGGTATTTGCCAGTGAATATCATGCAATTACTACAATGGCCACTCTCAACAAACTATAAGCTGGTTAAATAGGCTCAGCGGATAGGAAATGTTGGGTTTTTTGCTAGTATTTTCAAAGGCCAAAGTAAAGAAAAAAAAGAAAAATAATCGTTACATAGATCAGAAATATTATTAAGTTAAAGACGATAAGGAAAGAGAGAAATTATAGCCACACTTTTGTTGAAAATGAGTATGACTGAGGAGAAAACCCATGGGAAATCAATAAACAAATGTTTCTGAGATAGAAAGGCCCATCTTGTCCCTGGCAAGTCCGTTTTGTCTTTAGAAATAGCATCCAAAGGATATGGGTCATACATAGCAGTCGAGTTAAGCAGTCTAATTCCAGGCATTTAAAATTTGGTCACATCAGAGTCTTAATTCAGATTCAATTTGAGAATTTCAATGATTCTACTGGAGCGAGAGTACTGAGGAACAATCAGACAATGGTTCTCCCCTGGCAAATTTATTTGGGGCTGAAGAATAGACCTCGTTTTTCTTGGGTTGTTGGCCGTTCATTACTTTCAGCATGCCTATTCAACAGAAATTCCAAACTTAGGTCTCCAGCTGGAAAGGAGGACTGATGGGGAAGTGAAGGCTACACTCTTATTTAATGTCATAAATTGTGCAGAAGGGAGGCAACAGCCTGATATTAAAAATGATCTTGAGCTGTTTCTCTGAGTTACAAGAAGAATAAAATACCAAATTTATGAAATTTATTTCACTTGTGATGTCTTACTCTCAACTGTGTTCTTTCAGGTAACTCGACTAGCAATTTTAGTATAGTCTTTATGCGAGCTGTGGAATGCCAGTCAAAAAATAACTTCAGTGGGGGTCAAATAACCAAATAGGTCATCATCATTATGGCTTGGCTTCACGGACGAAGATTTGGGAAGGGCTTTACCCACGCTTACTGCAAGCGCGCTGATGGCTGAAAAGGCCAATGCGGGATAGGCAAGATCGGTTGCAAAGAGCACAGCGGAAGGTCTCCTTGGGTGGTATAGTCGAGGCACGGCTCTTTCTGCACTGTCTTTTCTCCTCGAGACTGATTCTACACGTGCTCTCAAAGGAGACAGCAGCGTTATGTGTGGTGTGTCTCCAAGTCTCCTGATTAGAGGCCAGGGTGGACCACTGATGGTGGTCAATATGGCCTAGGCTGAGGTGTTGTTTCAGGGAGTCCTTATATGTCCTCTTTGGAGCTCTTCTCTTGCGGCAGCCGGTGGCGAGTTCACCATAGAACACAATCTTAGGGAGGCGGTGATCCGCCATCCTGGAGACGTGCCCTGCCCAGCGCAGCTGCATTTTCAGCAGCATGGCCTCAATGCTGGTGACCTCTGCCTGTTCAAGGACAGCAACGTTAGTACAACTTTTTTATCACACTTTGCTTTCTTCCAGGGCTTGTTTTTAGAGAGATAAACAAAATTGTCAAGTTTTAAATCACTGATGTCAAACTTCCCACCCCTCCTCCCCAAATGCTTAATTAGATTTTTATATAACAAAGCTTGGTAAATTCTCCCAGTACTGTCAGCACTCCTCTAGAGGAATGTTAGCTATGTCACATTATCTGTGGTCTTTATTTCAGAACAATACTAATGCTGGAAACCACACTGGCTAGCAAGAGCTTAACACAAAAACTGTCTTTTGGAAGTGATGACAAACTTCCATTTGCTTTCAGATGATCAGTGAGCTCTCCCTAAAGGCAGAACGATCAGTGAAGTGTTCCTAGATGGCCACTGCACGAGCAATGGCAGAAGAAACAAACCTCTCCAGGCTGTCAGATGAATGGCATACAGTTTCCCATGTAAAGGGCTGGGGTGTATAAATGGCAGCCAATATAACTCAGAGGCAAGGCAATAGGTAAAAAAGAGTACCTGTCAGCATTTTGGGGAGACTACATGGCTTGAATAATGGAGCACAAGTTTTATATTTCTTACAATGATAAGAGTTTGTCACAAAAATTTTTGTAGCGCAATCTTTCCAATACTCCATGCTCTGACATGCGAAGTTTTCTGTACAGTGGGCAGCATTAAAACTGTCAGCGTAACTTATTCTGTGATTGTTCATGATGCTGCTGTACCAATCTATTTTCTACTGGCCTAGCACCACAACTTTCAGAGGGCTCTTATAATGTTCTCTTACAGCCATCAACAAAAGCCACTTAACAGACAGAGAGGCTAGATAGAAGGCTCGTGAAATATCCCTTGGGCTGGGTACCCGCTTTTGTTAAAGGTTTCCAGTGAGAAGATAAAGAGCATCTCAGATTCCAGCTACAGAGAAGAACATTATTTTGCCAATTTTACGTCATGCTTGATGCCTATATCCAGGCCTTTTTTCTACTTAATTAATCACATTTTGCTTGTCCAGAACTAAAAAAAAATAAGAAGTATTAACTGCGCAGACTGTCGTGGTCTCTTCAGCTTTCTTTATCTTTTACTGTTTACCTGAAGTGGTGATTAGTATCCTAAGTCAGGACAACCATTAATTTTCTCACAGAAAATATGAATCTGGCCTTCCAACAAGCTGATGAAACAAGCTGATTGTTGCCAGCCTTGATAAATTTTGCTTAATTGGACCTGGCAAACACACAACAAACACTGTGATGGGGACTTAATATAGCACCTACTCTTCCAAAACTTTGTAGTGCAGTTGGCATAGCATACAAAACATTCTGCTCTCTACATTTGAAGTGCTGCAATAATTTCTTCTACCAATTCACAGAGAAATTCAATGTTTTTTCTGGAGAAAAAAAGAAAAAAAAACCACAACGAGAGAAAACCACACAACTCAAACTAAGTTTCCTTTTACCGTTTTCAGTCTGTGAACAAATACACTCTCCAGGAACAATCTGTTCTGGAGAGATGACCCTGAATATAAACTCAATTAACCATTAGAAACCAGAAAAGCCTTTTGGGGCCTATAATTATTTAAGAACTCCAGCACTTAGATGAAACATGCAGATGCTCTTTATAATTATCTTAAGGGAAGTTGTAGGGAGGTGGGGGTCAATCTCTTCTCCTATGTCGAAAATGACAGGACGAGGGGGAATGGCCTTAAGTTGCACCAGGGGAGGTTCAGGTTGGATATTAGGAAAAAATTCTTTACAGTGAGGGTTATTAAGCATTGGAACGGGTTGCCTAGGGAGGTGGCGGAGTCCCCATCCCTGGAAGTGTTTAAAAATCGTGTGGATCTGGTGTTGAGGGACATGGTGTAGGGACCCTGGCAGTGTAAGGGTAACGGTTGGACTCGATGATCTTTGAGGTCTCTTCCGGCCGGATGATGATTCTGTGATTCTGTGATTCTGTGATATTTGTTTCATTATGAAGTTACAGTAGTGAAGTCTTAACTAAACAAAAGCAGGTTCCTGTTCTACTGATTTATACCAGCCCAGCAGCATATAGCCTCTGTCTTATAATTAACCATTTCAAAAAGGCAAAATTACACAACTGCTAGATTATGTGAGCCATAGAAGAATTTGACCCAATGCTAAACCAGGAATTACTCTCCAAATTTCATCAGCCCAAGAGCACTGTATTCACCCCATGGCCACCCACTCTTTGCACCAAAACTCACTGACAGAGACCACTGACAGCACCATAGGAAGGGACTGCTGGCAGAGACATTTTACATCATACCAATTTTGTACAGAAATAATTATTTTTTTTTCCTTTTTTCTATTGCTTGTGTATTTATAAAACTTTAATATCTTTGTTCTTGTGTCTCTTGGATCATTGCAGTTAAAAGGGGCAAGTATTTCTGAACTGGTTGCTAATATTTCTTGATAATATGCTTAGTATTTTCTTGTTGTAGCATACATTCAAATATAAATGACATTTCCATATATTACAACTTGAAAGTTCTCTGATTATCAGATTCTCTTGTAGTTTAAATTGTTGCAGCTTACTGACTTCCCTGAAGTTTCTCCATTTTACACCAGCAGAACATCTGGTTCCACAAACACAGCACAGCCATTCCAGGCTGTGAATCCAGTGTTGACCAGGATAAAGATCATCACCTTTGCTTTGTGTTGGTCATGCCACATATACCTTCTCTGAGTAATTCTGGGACTTCAAGCTTGTAGCTTAAAAAATATTATTGTCAGTGACCATGGTGGGTTGACACCAGTGGACACCAGGTGCCCACCAAAGCATCTCTGTCACTACCTTCCTCAGGTGGACAGGGGAGAGAAAATACAAGAGGCTCGTGGGTCAAGATAAGGACAGGGAGAGATCACTCATCCATTACTGTTACAGGCAAACCAGACTTCACTCAAGGAGAATTAATTGGGCACATCCACCTGCTCCTGCATGTAGTCCTCCACAGGCTGCAGCTGGATATCTGCTCCACTATTAACCTCTACGCACTGCTGGGGGACAGCCTGCCTCACCATGGTCTTCACTACGATCTTCACCACAGGCTGCTCTGGTGCCTTGAGTACTTCCTCCCCTTCCTTATTCACTGACCTTGCTGTCTGCAAAGCTGTTGCTCTCACATATTCTCCTCTCTTTTGGCTGCTGTCGTGCAGCAATTTTTCACCTTAAATATATTATCACAGAGGCTCTACCACCATCACTGATGAGCTTGGCCTTGGCCAGTGGTGGGACTGTCTTGAAGAGGTCTGGCATTGGCTTTATCAGACACAGGGGAAGTTTCTAGCAGCTTCTCACAAAAGCCACTCCTGTAGCTCCCCAGCTATCAAAACCTGGCCACACAAACCCACTACAGTGACTTATTTTGTCTTGCCTACTCTCACATCCTTGTGCTAGTACTAGATCATTCTCTTGTAATCTTCCCCCAAATCCTTGCTAACATCCAGAGGGTGACAACCACTTAACACTAATCTGCTTTGACGGGAAGACCGTATCAAGCACAACTATTAAGTGATTTGGTGGAAATGTGAAGAAAATGTAGTGACCTAATGGAGCATCTCCCTGAAAATACTAGAAGCACAGCCGCCCACAATGGTACAAGCACTCCTTTTATACAAGTTCCAGAACAGTTAGGGTTATCACAAGGGGTCAGACCCAGAGAAATTTGATTTAAATATGTATTTTGAAATATATTTTAGCCTTCTTTCGAGAGTTTCTGGTTGCAAAGTTGAAGAAAATATGGTCTCCTTCATTAGCTGAGAAATCCTGGACAACCCGGCTGGATTCTTTACTTCAAGGTGAAGGTATTGTACAAAGCATGTATTTATAGCTGTAGTTTCAGTTCAATAATCCTTGGCAAAAGGAGTTGTTAGAGGCAATCTCTTTTTTTAGAGGATTTTTAAGGAAGGGAATGAGGATTTACTTGCTACCTTAGTTTTGGTTTTTTTTTCAGGAAAGTGTCTGTGTTCTACTCACCCTTTATAAAAGAACTGGGATGCTGCAGGGGTTTGCTGGGATCTGACTCGCCAGCTCTGGTCAGAGCTTTGGGTAGAAATGGTAGCAGACAGCATGTCTGTCAAGATCAGCAGCACAGAGCACCAACTTCTCTGGCACTTGTACTCTCTAGTGAACACTGACTATTGCGAGTGGGGTAGACAGCAGCATTCCCAGAGCCAGATCCCTGCTACTCCCTGCCCTTGGGAGAACAGATCCTTCTCCACATGAGTTGGTCTCATCCAGATCTAAACACCAGTGAGCATGTAAGGTACTGCCGAGGATGACTAATGGCTGCTTACTTTTGCTCTCACTCATTGTATTCTGAGGTACAACGGTCTTGCGTATTTTGAGTTGTTTGGTTTTCCAAGTCGTTAGTCTTAAGGAGTTTCTCTTCCACCTCTGCTCCCTAGTAACAGTCTGCTTCTATAAATCAGCTTAACCCACTGCCTGCAAATGGAGATTCACAAACACTTCTTACCAAGAAACCAGATAATCTAATTCATATTCATGAAGGGCTGACATAGTTTTATGTTTTGTGTCATATCAATTTCAGTAGTTTTCCAGTGAACCTGGTCACTGTTTTTGCCAGTTGGTGCCTGTCAGAAAGGTTACAGCAGTTTGCAAAGATCTGGCTCCCGCTTTACTGAATGAGGAGAGCTGGATTAGCGAATGTGAGATTTGCTGTACAATAAGCACCTTTGTTTAGGGCTTTTTCAAAGTCTGGAAGCATTGGCACTGTGCCTGGTTCAATGTAGCTATTGGAGTCTTTTCACTGACTTTAATTGGAGCTGGATTAGGGCCTAATCATTAAAAAAATCTTCATCCTGCAGCAAGCAATGGTCACATTTGACCTCAAAATTTCAATAAGAGGCATTGGTAGTGGAAAAGTAGAACATAAAAGATAGAAAAATAATATTTTCCTACCAAACAAGGAATGATAGATAAATATATGTAGTACAGTGACCACATGCCTCAGATTTGTCTTGAACTCCCCAAATTTTTTCTACGTACGATCTGTCCAATTTTGATTTTTGGCAGCTGGCAGAGCACAGTGGAAGAGAAAGCTGTTTGTTGGCTGGTGTGGGATTTGCTGTTGGCAAGCACAGATGACAAACACTTTGGTTCTGTGACCAAATGTCTTTGCCATTGTTTTTATGAGACTGTGGGATGTTTTGCCTGATATGAGACAAGATATTTTTGACAGCTTATTTCAGTGGGATAACTGAATAAAATATCAAAGAATAACACATTTTATGTGCATGCACATTTTTTATGTATAAAAGTATGATATATTTCTGGGTTTTTTTAATAATAGATGACACAGTTTGTAAAACCAATGCGGTATCATTGTACAGATTTGCAGTGACTGCCCTCTTTGCCTTCAATTTCTTTATCTTATCTATGTACTACACATGAAAGGTCCCATGCTTCGTCCCTGTGAAAGCTGAAATGGAGCATGTGAAGTGTGCTAGAAGTGCAGATGAACTGAGCCAATAAGATTAGTAACACAGGAAATGCTAAAATCTGTAATGTTATTGATATTGTTATAATGATTTTCTGTACCTTAAGTCTATTTTGATTTTTAGGGAATTAACTTTCTGACAAAACTATTAGGGAGGTGCAGTTTGCTTTGCTTTTTTGTAATGTATTATATGAGGTTTTACTTCTGCTTGCATTCGAAACATCTGCTAGTTGGGAAGCATGAGAAGAATAATCTCTGTTATAGTCTAATTATATCTTCCAATATGAGATATGAGGTCAATGACATAAGACAAAAAAGATCATGTTAATTTATCAGTGTCAGTTGCCTGGAGCTATACGTCTTGCGAAATGAGCCTATCTTTCTGCTCTCTTAAAACCCTAAAGAGTGCCCTGGTAACACTTACATTAAAGGAAGAAGTTTCTTTAGCAGTTTTTTATCACGTTTCTTCTTAAGCACTGAAGATTTTTATTCCTGGCATATGAAACACTAGTTGGGGGTTTTCCTCCTTTTTCTCATCATAAGAGAATTATTATTTGCATGCAGTCAAATGTGGCAGACAGTTGGAGAAACTTCAATATGCAAAGGATATTGTTAAGCCCAGCAACTTGTAGACAAAACAGTTGATTCTGTGTTCCCATAGAAAGAAATAGAAGTTGCTGCAAAGGAAACCTTTCTCTCGCTTTTTGTTTTGTGTTTTCCTTCTCTCCAAAGCAAATAATTTCAAGCTAATCTCTTTGCTTCACATACTGATGGACAAATGTGTCAAAACTGTTGGAAGAAAATGCTGTAGAGCATGTGTTTTAAGAGGCTCTTGATCCATTTACGTATTTATAAGTTTTCTATTCTTATTCATGGTGAACATACTTCACCACCTCTGTCATACCAGCTCAGTGACTGAGTTGAACTTTTCCCCTTTAATGGTTTTATATTCTGAAACATCAGTAAAGCTTATTAGTAACTTCTTTTTTTAAATCCCTACTGGGTGCATAACAACACATAGAGTTTAATTCACTGTGAATACAGCACATCTTTGCCATCTCCAAAACTGCCTGCTCTTGGTTATACCAAATAAAACTTCTTCGAGTAACGGAGACAAAATTTTGACATCTGTGCCCCTCTACCTTCTTCAGTTTGGTTGGGTTTTTACTGTTATGTTTAGCAGCAGCTAAGGTTCAGAATATGCCCTTGCTGTTTTCATGCTCTTGCTTCATGTGTTTATTTTTTGTGCCATGAAACTACCTGGATGATATTTTGCAATTCAGGCCACATTTTAGGTGTCTAAATAAGAAGTTAATTACCAAATTCCTTGTCCTTATTTGGGAGTTGGGTAGGTAAGGTGAACTAATTATCAGATTTCTCTGAAGAGTATGCTAGAATATATACGATTTATTTTAACATTTGACTTCTATCTGAGGTGACAGAAATTCCTGTTGGCTTCAAGGCAAGTTGGTCAAGACCCCTGTAATAAATATTAAGCATCTAAGACTAGGAAAAAGTCGGGGTGGTGAAGAGTCCTTTTGGGGAAAAAAAAAATCATATACACCATTCTGGAAATGGGGGAGAAAGATTATTTGAAGACTTCAAACAGCAAAACATAGAAAGGAATATTGTGGGACAAGAAAAGACGAGAAAATCATGGCCATTTCTTGTCTCAGAGCCTAGGTGTTTCTCTTAGCCAACAAAAAAAGCCTTGGAGAAGGGATTAAACAGTTGGGCAAGTGTTGTTCAGTGAAGTCTCAAGCCCTGCTCAGAGCTAATCTTTTTCACGGAGCTCTCAGTGCCAATAGTAGAAAAATTAAGGAAGTGAATGCCAGGAATAGTAAAGCTGTGAAAGACAGGGCTGGAAATAAAAGCCCTACAGAAAATGGCTTTTCAGGGAATGGGGAAATTGCTGGCCATGGAGAACAGGAGAAAAAGGGAAGTACAAGGCCACAAAAAACACCTGAAAAAGAGAGGAAGAGAAGATCAGTCCCAAGAGAGCTATAAATAAATGCAAGGAAACTAATTCACATAAGTAAAAATTAATTATGCCAGAAAATATCTTTTTAAAAGAGAGGAACAAAAGAGAAGCAGAGTACCTGCAGGACTGTTCTAGGCCTTGATGTACTTTGAGACACTTTCCATAAAAAGCCCTACAAATTCTATGTTCATTCAAACTATGAAGTGTGTCACATCCCTCTGTTCTTTGCCTCTTGTTTGGGGCATATTTCAACATCAACAATTTCTGCTGTTTCTCCATCACCTCATTTCTTGGTAACATGATTGCTATGCAGATGCTAAGGATGGCAAACTGATTCCCATGGTTAATGGGACTTGATAACAATTTAATAAATGCCAGCAAGAAGCATCCCTCCTGTTTGCTGCACGGCTTTGTCTTTCAGCTCTGTACCTGGACAGCCATGCATTCTGATACAAATGCAGTTTCTTTATGAATCATTTAGTGCTATGTTCGTAAAGTCATTGCTAGATTTCTAACTTTCGAAGTCAGGGAATACAGAGACATCTGCCATGTATCGTAATATGTACTACTTTTTCCTCCAAACATCAATTTTAGCCACTTGTGCACCCACCAGGTCATGGACTGAATTAGTTTCTTCAAGCCATAATGACCATCATATAATTAACTCCTCTTACATTCACCATTCAAATCAAAATTCAAATAGAGAACTCTTGTTCTGTTGGTGTGATTATTTCATGTCACAGCAGAAGCCTCATGCTTTGTTTGCTAACCAAAGTAAAATAAACACATTTTTAATATGAAAATCTGCAATATTAATCAAGTTTAATATAGAACTCTGTAAGTATGTGCTGTGCTTATTTCTTCTCTGGAAAAGGCTGAGCCTATCATCCCACTTCTAGTGCATAGGTAAAAGTCATGTTGACTCCAAAGAATTAGTACCACTGCCTCTTAAAAACTTTAATAGTACTAAGAAATAGTAAAAAATATATTCAACTGTATTTTTGAAGGGGTGTTTTGAAACCAGCCTCTAGTTTTGCATGCCCAGTGAGCTATGTGAATATCCCAAAATCTGTGTGCACAAACAGGACAGGTGTCAGCAAACTGTGAAGAAAATTGCCATGTCAGTGTACACAAAATGTCTTGAATGATGGAACTTGCTTTATTTTTTCTCTTGTAGCTCTCTACGGCAGCCATTAGGGCCATCACTGAGCCCTTTGCAAATTCCCAGAGCCAGCTTCAGGCTTCTTGAATTTTGTTTCGTAACAAGGCTAGGGCTGGTGTTGCACTGCTGCTGTCATGGGAGGGAAAAAAAGGCGAGGAGAAAGTACAAAACTGAGATGAGGAGTATTCTAGGGCATCTTGCTGCTGCCCGCTGGGGCCACCTCCAGCCCTGGCCACAACCGTATCCTTCAGCCTCCCCTGGCAACCGCAGGAAGCAGGCTGGAGTGTGTTCTGACATAGCAGCAAGGAGAAAGCTGGGCTAAGAATTACAGCACGCCCCACATAGCTGGGTGCACGAGGTGCTGTCTGCCGCATGCAAAGTCAGCGTCATGATCTTCCTTCAGCTGACAAATGAGGCTGTATGATTATTTGACATCCCTCGATGTCTGGTTGAGCAACAGAATCGCTAAGTCTTGCTGCTTAATAGGGAGATTTGGGAAGATCGCCAATCCAGATGTCAGTCACAGCGGTGATTTTTTCCAGTAATTGTATCCAGATGTTAGCTTTTTAAAGCTTTCTTATTCAACCTTTTTAATGTTTCTGTCCAGTCCACTGTTGGTTCTGCTGACAACTGCAGTGCTGCTGGCAGCCCAGCACAAGGACTGCAGTATTACTGTGGTAGTACTTTGTCTTTCTAAATGTCCTGCTTTCAGTGATATAGGATGAAGAATATGTGCTCTGTCACGCCGAGGTCAAATTCATAAATTCTTCAGGAGCAGAAGAGTGTAAGACCCTTTCAGGGCTATCAGAGGGCGGTTACTGACACAGACCACACCTCACCCACACCCTCATTTCTTCTGTTACAGTTGATGTTTGCCATTACAATAAGAAGTAGGCTATATTTTTGTAGATATTCTAATTTTTCTAATTGCAAACCACAGTTTAGATATTGAGAAGTCGGTGACTACAACAACAAGCATGCAATGCAGCAGTTGCCTTCAGACCATTGTTTGGCTTCCCAGAAACCTGTTACAATGCATCTTATCTGTCAACCCACAGGTTTTATTCTAGTCTTGGTCTCTAGGACTTTACTAGCTGTCAATAACAAATAATTTCCTCTTTCTTCTTGAATTTTCAGCAGCTGCATCATTGTAAGTATAGAGGTTGGAGGTCACGTCAGGGGAGAAAAAGTGATGGTCTTCAAACCCCAAGGGAGGGTGAGAGGGACTACTCAGAAAATGCTAATTTTTCCCTTTCCCTTTTCAAAATTCCCAAGTTGTCAGTGTGTAAATGTAGAGAGTGGTGCTATTGTGAATCATATTGGAATATATGATACAGCATGTCCTTAAGTACTCAGTTTCTATGGCTAAAAATAACAGTCTTATTTCTTTAAATGATACTGTTCTATATTTGTTACAGGAGAAGTCCTCTAAAGGTGAGGAAGCTAAGAGCCTGGTACCTGTACACACTGTTATTGGATCCCACTGGGAAACGATCAGGTGCTCCCTATAAAGAACTAAGAGGAGACATTTCAGCAAAGGATTTTTTTTCTTTTCAGAAGATTCTGAAACTAGGGAACTAAATGCAAAGGATTTGTTAGAATAGGATAAACCGATGTGAGTGTAGTACGCAGCTGACTCAAAGACTAGCGGGGCAAGACAACAAACAAAATTGCTGTTTCGTATTGCAGCACCTAGTTGGTGTTTTTAGCAGACAATCTGAACTCTGTTTAAACTGCTGATCTAATACAATCCTTTGCTGTGTGCAAAGTAAAAAAAAAAATAAAGGTACTGCACTCAATTCTCATATAAGTCATTTATATATGCCAGTGCTATCTCTCTAGCTGTTAGCTATAGGTAAGTATTATCTCTTTGACATTAAATGTTGTGACAGAATGAGTCCTTGACTGATGTTCTGATTGCAGGCCACAGAAGTCTCTTGAATTTGTTTTCTCATGAGTGTTCAAATATCTCTAAGTGCTTTGATTCTTTGCATGTTTGGATTCTGCATAGATGACTCTTTGGGTTTCAGAAAAGTAAATGTGCTTTGAAAAGAAGTGTAATGTGCAGTATTGTGTCTCAATACTACTTAGAGAACTTCAAATTCCAGTTAGCAGCGAGTAAAGGAGTATGGGTGATTTCCCTTAAACAGAATACCCTTTTGAGAACCAATGCTAAGTTCTGCTCCTGAATTCTGCTGGTTATAATATTTTGCAAAGCACAAAATTACTAACCATGTTTTGGGCAGAGAAAACTCTATCTGAAAATTTTAACTTCTGTATAGGAAATGTGAAACTTTGCCTAATCCTGTTTTGTTTTGTTTTGTTTTCTGTCTGATTTCTGTTTTCTAAAAAATGTATTTTTCAGTAATTCATGCTTCCATCTTCTAATAGCTTTAGATTGAAAATGTAATGGCAGCACCTCTTGTTTTCTGTGGTATTCTCACATTCTATCACAGGCTAGAAAAGGCTTTCAGAAATGAGATGTTTGATTGATTATTCAGTCAAGATTCAATGTCAAAGCAATAGCTAGATGATAAAACACCTTGCTGGTCAAGCTTATGGACCTTTAAACTTTTATCTAACTCCACGAAGACAGCAGCTAATATGGATGGCACAGTTTACTTATACAAATCTTCGATACACATGATTCATTTTAACAGAAATTGCAATAGTGATTCAGAAATGTATCGTTCTCTGTAAAATAAAATACCCTTGTGATCTCTGATAGAAAAGACTCTACAACACTATGCTGGAAAGTGAACAGCTCCAGCAGGAGATATCAGATAGGCAAACTAATTACTAAATTTTTGCCACAACATCTCACCTGTACTTTTATTAAAATAATCTGTGAATCCTTTTGAAGGAACAAACAGCTTCCTCTTCATCCTAAAAACATTATTAGGGGTGTGGAAGTAGTAGCATTGGCAAGAAATATTTGTTTTTATTGGAAACTTCCAGCATACCCTGTCAAATGATTGACTAATGATGCTCTTTAATGGTTCAATACTAAGTCACACAAAAAAGTTCTGTGCTGTTTTGGCTTCTGGAATTGTAGTGGGTTCTGTGCACTGTGATACAGTGTAGTCCTCAGAAGGGCTGAGTTGTGATGAAAAGAGCAGGGTTCAAGTCAGGATTACACCTGGAGAAGAATGACGAGCTAACATAAAGCACACACAACGAAGAGAGGTGGTAACATTAGGAGTCTGACTCATAGATGCTTTGGAGCAGGTTTTGTAAATCATCATTTCCTTAGCTTGTACCTCATCCTTGTCTTTATTCCTAATACGTAACAGGGAACATGTTCCTCTCCTACAGTAAAGGATAAGCCATATCTGTCAGCAATGGTTTCCTCCCTAATCTTATTGTTTATCTGATGTTTAACACTAAACATAGTTTCTAGATGCTACAGTCCTAACCCCTAATGCCAATTTTAACCTTCGTCATACTTCACAGCCTATGGATTTTTACAGGACCTATAACTAAACAGTAAAGGTACTTAGTGCTGCTGTACTTAGCATTCTCTGCTGCATCTTCTCAATAGCTGCTTTTAGAAATCCTAACCTTAGCCTCAGCTCCATACCAGGACCTCCTCAAACACTCCAGGAGCACTCCATTACACTGCGAAGGTTAGAGCCATCAGGCAGAAATAAATGAACTGGATTAGGCAGAGTTTCATGCTTCCCTGTCGAAAGAGATGTTGGACTTAGTTACGTCCAAATGAAAGAGATCACAAGTCCTCAGCCTCTCCATTTTCCAGACCTATGCCTAATTCGAGTTTTATCCATATCACAGTGAATAATTCTCACTCTCCACAATAGCGCCCTGCAGGGTTACAGTGAAGGCCTTACTGATGTGGTGCAGATTTCAAAGGTGGCAAGGCAAGTGTGAGAACTCGTGCAGGTAAGGGCAAGCAGCTTTTCCTTAGTTATAGTGAGGAACAGATTACATTTATATCAGAAAGTAATAAAAGTTCTATTGCAAATACCTTAACTTCTAACCTCTAGCCAGTTATCTAAGTTTTAGGGTACACTGGAGAGGGACTTTGAGTAAGACACTCAGCCTCCAGCTGCAACTTTTCTCACCTCTTATGTAATTTCTAGTTCAACATAGAAAGGGAAAACGGTTGACACAGGGGGCAGTTCCTTATGTGAAAGACAGCAGGCTAGTTCCTGAGAGAGAGGGCACTGAACCTACCTGGTTGGAGAGAAATCTTCTCCTGACTAATATTATTTGGGCAATGTGGGCTCATTCTTTTGTTTCTGGTGGAGGAAGATGATGGCACTTTAAATTCTGAATTGCTCTTGCACCCCACTGGGCTGGCTGACAGCAAACCTGACCTGGCTACATATGGGCAAAGACAAAGGACATGTCAATCACCCTCCCAAAGCAACTGCCTATGTCTTGTGCCAGTTCTAACAGGTCATTTATCTGTTTAAAAAAATAATAATAACATACACACCCCCCAACATTATTTGAAGGACAAGTTTGCATATAAGTTATTTCTGTTGTACTCAGAGAGTTAGTTGGCTTGTGTGTAGTTAACATGAGTCATTTAATCCAAAAATAGGATTTGCATACACGTTTTGCAAATCTGCTAACAGCCCACATTAGTTCTGCACTCAGTCATCTTCGCAGCAGTGCCTTCTGGGTGCATATCCCTGCTTTCTTGAAATACATTTTGGTCTTTCCTCTTTTCCACTTAGTCATATCTCATCTTTTTCTGTTCAGCTGATTAAAGAAATTTATTCAGTCACAGACTTCAGCTTTCATATCAAGGTGACAGGAAAAGGTCACTATTTCTAGATTTCCTGATATATACTGATTCTTCTTCTGTGATACCTTTATATTGTAACAGGAAAATTATATTGGAGAACACCTGCAAAACTCTGCTCCTGTGGAGTACTGGAAAAATTTGATTTAGTAGTCCAAAAGCTTCTTTGAAACGCTGCAGGTAAGTATACCTGTGATAAATCAGTTCAAGTACAATAAGTCACGAAAATATAATCACTTGTATGACCAAAAATCCGGCCACATTTATATGTATCTTGTAATCCTTAAGGAGAATGCAGGAGATATCCTGAAATGGTGTATTTTGAAATAGATATTATTTGATGCCATTATATTTTATATAACTGATTCAAACCTGGTAGTCACGAATTATAGCATGTAAAACAGAATATGAATTAAACTGCTGGTCATTTAAAATGTCATCTGGGTTTTTCTAGCTGGGGACATCTTGTTTTCTGATTGATAGAAAAGTTTGGTACAGTTAGGGTTTTCTTACATTATTGGGTTGGGGTTTTTTTTTAAAAAAAAAGCTCTTCTTGAAATGTTGTATTTGTGGCATTCCATTGTCACAGTAAATAGAGCCATTCAGTTTCCAAATAAAATCTGCACACTCGTGACCAGACCTGTACAGGTCAAGAAAGCAACAAACTGTGTTTGCTGTGCCATAAGATACAGAGATCCTTTGACACACACTGAACACTTGAGCCCCGATCCATTACTGGAAACCATTAACATAAATGCTCTGCCACGTCATTGACATTTGCATTATCAAATCTTCCTGTGGGACTAGATATTCAATGCCGAGATCATGCTGTTAGCCTTTTACATGGTAATAAAATAGTCAGCAAAACTGCATGCCTAGGAATTTCTGAGTTAACATAGAACTGAAATAAAATTAAAGCTGCACACAGCTCCTCATAGTCCGATACATGTTGTATTGTGGGTTGCTTTGATGTTCTAAGCACCAAGCTTTGACTCACGTTCAGCCTGATCCAAAGACTTAAGCATGAGTAGAGCGGGTCCTGCTCAGCTCATAATGCTCTCTAAGTAGCACAGTAACTGCACAACAACAGTAGCTGCCAGAAACCACCTGCCCTAATTCTGTGCTCTAACCTTTGTTGACTGGATTACGTCTCATCTCAGACAGGTTTTTGTATGTTTCTTGAGAAGGGCAGCTTCAAAGCCACCCATTGAAATTTTCTGGGTTAAATACACCTTTCCAAAGAGGACACAGAGGAAGGTACAGGAAGCCAGAAACTCCTGAAGTTATCTTTGATGCTGAAGAATTTGCCTGAGAAGTAATTTTAGTCAAAAACTCAGGTTGATTTCTTTCGGGAGAGAGGAGGGATGCAGGGACAATTTAAACATCTTTTTTTTTTTTTTAATTCTCAAATGCTTTTCTTATAACACATCGTCAAAAGACCATCTGTATCATTAGGTCATTGTAGGAATTGTAATTTTTTCAGTATAGGGAGCTAATCATGACTCTTGCAGGCTGTGAGTGTACATATGCTTTAAATGGTACAACTGCAACACCTAGACACTGGGAAGAGGTGTCAGGGACATGAATTTCTTATTCTTCTAGCCTGGTACAAATAAAGCCAGCCATAAACCGAGCAGCACATATGTCTTACCTTAAAATCATATTTCATTACAACTGTTCATGGTGTTTGGTCTGATATGTCCTATTGCAGAATGTTCCTGGGGATTAACTGGAGTAGGCATTTTAGTAGAATTAATCTTAACCAAAGTGCCCTGATTTGACAACTTAACAACTGTGGGGCAGGAGATAAGCTTTATGACTGTCTTTATCCTACTAATTCAGGCCACTGTTATTAATAAGGTGTGCGAGATTTACAGTAAGACCCTACGAGGTAGATTTAACAGCCAGGAAAACTAAATTTTTGTTTGCTCTAGATTCAAGGCAGAGAGTACTAGATTTTTTTTTGGTTTACTTTCCAGTAAGCTACATTACAAATAACATTGTAAATTTTGCTCTACAGTTTCAATTACCAAAGGTCTTAGGCGCCTGAATAGAATAAGAAATTTGCCTGCAGATAAATACACGCAACATTCCTTTAAGACAAAGAAATAAAATATCTTACAATAAATAAAAATCCAGGATTCTCTGTGGGTAAAACATGTCTCATGTATACTGTGAGAAATATAAACAATACAAGGAAAAGGAACAAACTCATTCTTACCCAGGAATAAGTGCACAACCATCAACAGCACCTTACAGTTTTCAATATTTATGATATTTATATAATACCTTTCCCTCTGCCATTTCGAAGTGTTTTCCTTATATTAAGTTTCACAGAAGCCTTGAGCAATAATACTGTTCTTATCTTGGCAAAGGAAATGCAAAGGCAAAAGTAACCAACACCTAGAGAGGAGTGCCCCACTCAGAATACAGCTCACTCCTGATTTCTTGCGCTAGCTCTTGTGCACATACTCACTTGTGGGAATGTCTGTTCAAATGGAGGTTTTTTTCACTTAATTCTGAATTGTTTTAAATACATTCTCTTTCTGAAAATAACCCTTATGATCATCCAGTATTCTCTGTCAACTCCAGTATGCAGCAGTGTGTCTCTTCCACACCTATATTAGCACACTCTTAAATATGCAGGAAAATGTCTTTCTATTTGGCAAAGTATGCCAGATACCTGAATAAATTTTTCATTTATTTTGATTGTTGTAACACATGACATGGTTTGTGGCACAGTAATTTGGGGTCTTTGTGATTTGAATAGAGAAGTCACACAAGCTCAATGTGAATGTCATGATATGATCATTTCCTCTCCGGAAAATTCCCAGCAAGATGGGGATAGCATATTGAAAGTATAGCTTTATGTGGTACTCACTAAGGAATTAATATGCTCCTACAATATCCTGTGGCATCTACAATTTCCTTGGAAACCTCTCCTGAAGCTACTCTGAAGTATTTGCCTAACATGACCCTGTTCTGTTTGTGAGATCACAGCTCACAAGTAAACAAGCTATAGCAGCTTTAGGCATTGATCCTATTACTCCAGTACTTTATAAGAGGGCACTACATAATTACTCTTGAAATGCTGGGCTAAAGTGTTATTACTACTGAAATACCTTGGAACGCTGCAAGTAACTACTGAAAACTGCTGGAAGATATTAGAGGGAGTACAGAGCACAGTTTCACTTGCAGATTGTGTTGATGCTTTCTATCACTAGATCATCCAGTTAGCAACTCATGACATCACCAGACTTTAACCATTTTGGCTGACATTTTCCACACTACTTGCCACAGGCAGATGTTGCTGTGGCTCAGTTTCCCTTTGTAAATAGGAAGCCAAGAGGCCATTTAGTTCACAAAAGTGTTAGGAACTAGTTTGTTAATGTTGCTTAGGCACTTATATATTGTAATGTAAGTAGAAAAGTCCATGTGAAAATGAAAAAAAATTTGTTTTCAGAATGTGGTTTGAATCTGTGTAAGGCCTGCAGCTGCACACTGAACCAAGTGCTGAAAAATCCCTAGGCAGCAAGCACCATCCATTCTGTGCATGGCTGAGTCTGGAGTCTAGAGAAAAAAATAATATGTGATCGTGTAATTAGACTACAGAATAATTAACATACACAAGGGAAGGATAACATTAAATACAGGTAATCTTAATTCCATTTTTTCCTGTATTTCATTTAGCAGCCTTTATTTTCTTTCACTGTAGGTTTTCTCATGGTGTAAAGGAAAGCAGAAGTGCAGCAATACCGGCTGATTTGATTCCCTTTTTTTAAATGTCAATGTAAAATCTGCAACAAAAAATGCAATTGCCCATTTACTATTCTACAGCAGTTCAGCCGTCTTTCAATCAAAGAGAACTTCTTGGTCATTTAACCAAAAAATCCACTCAGTCTTTCACCTTATTTGTCAGGCTTCTAACTCTCTCAGGTATATGCTTGAACTTTGAAATTCCTAACACAGTGTGCAGAAGTCATGAATTATTTCTAGTTCACCAGGAAGGACACTTCTCTATTGCAAGTACAGCTGTGTTAGGTAATTGCCTTACAACATCGTTATGCCTTAAGTTGATTTTAGCAGAATTAAAATTTGTAGAGTGGTAGGAATTAGTTTTCTTGTGACTCAACTAGAGGATAATCTTTTAGATTTATTATTAGTTAAATTGACTTCCCATCTGGAAGTTCTATCCAAGCTCAGAACTTTATGATATGAGAGTACAACTCACCTTTCAAGTAGCATTCAGTTTACCTTTCCTAGGATATACTGCATCGTCAAGCTCATCCCACTGAGATAGTAGAGTCATGAATATGCCTTTGCAGATAAAATAAGTGAGCACACACGTACAGGGTACATTCATAGAGAAGTCTGTACCTATATTGAAAAAAAAGAAAATTAGTACATTTTCCTTATCTTTTAGTAGGCTCTTGTTCAATGAAATTGCATTGTGAAATACCCCAGAGCTTTGTATTCAGTTAGAAACAAGAACTTGTCACTTCTCAATCGTTAACTCTCGTTTTATGCCTAGTTCTCAGGCAGTTTCATGCTTTCCCATATTTCCTAGAGCTCTGATTGCGCTGTTCATGCCCATGTGCAAGCCTCATTAACATTTCTCTTCAAAGGCTGCTGGGACAAAGCACCTGTGCTGGTATTACATAGTGTAAATTCAACAAACAGGCTTGACAGTAAATGTTCCAAAATGCCCGAGGTACTGTCATAATGTCGACAGAATAGGTACAGCTATCTTGGGGGAGTGGGGGCAGAGGAGCCAATTCTACCTGCTCAGAAGTAATGCAAAGCATGTAAAAAGATTCTTGTTCATGCATATCATTATTACAGGCCAAGATAACTTATTAAAGATTTCTCTTTTTTTCTAATGGCATAGAGATCAGTGATTACAGCTGCTCTCATTTTCCTGGTCGCCTTTTTCTCTTCTTACAAGACTGGAAATATGACTCCACTGAAGCTCTAATTTCAGCTACCGGTCCTGGCTAGCTCATCTCAGGAAGAAAACAATTTGGGGTTTACTTTTCATTAAAGATACCAACACGTCTCTCAAAAGTCAACAGCAAATCTCTTGCTAAATTCAGTTATGCAACATCAGGTTCTAAACCGGATAATTCAGCAGATAGATATACACCAGTAACTGAGAGAAGAATCAGACCACTTAGGCAAACAACTTCAAGGCTCTTATTTCTCTTCCTCTGTAGTCAAAAGTAAGCACTGTGGTTGTTCATGCTTCTGGCTGAGAAAGCACTTGTCTAATAGCCTCAAAAATTTTGAAAATATCCGTTTATAAAGAGTGAAATTTAAGACCTAGAATGTACTATTACAAAAAGAGCAAGAAAAAAATCTAAATTTTTAAAATTCCAGTTCTTTGTTCAATATATTCAGACAGATGTTTTTGACTCAGATTTAAATTTGACTGTGTAGAATCCAAGGTATATAACTCAACCACATAGTTAAAGAAACACCACACTGTTCTTTTGATATTGCATTACAGTTAGAGCTGAGAAAACAAATCAGGTTAACTTCTTTCTCTAATTTCATGTTTTTCACATTAGAAGTTGTATACGGCTGGCTAACTTTTTTCTTGAAAGTCAGTCATTTCACAGCAGTGTTTTCAAGTATTTATTCCGAGTAGTTATTAATATTTGAGCTATTTTGGTTGTTACTGTACACAAAGGTTACCTAGAATGATCCTTGTCTGGCCCCTATTCTAAATTTTGCATAAGCTTCCTGAACTACAAACTAAAGAATTGCTGTAATATGTCAAAGAGTGAAGTCATTCTTTAAGGATTAAGGTCAGGAAAGTGTATGCACAGGTGATATAATTGTTCGTGTTCTCAGTGTATTTTCGCCTCCTGATCCTCACCATTTCCATCTTTTGCTTCAGCAGATCTTTGCACTTGTGTTTTGCTGAAGACTATAACATCATCTTAAATAAGATCTACAGGATTCTCACATAGACACGATCATTGGGGAAATACAACTGATGAGAAGTCTTATAAAAAAATAAGATAAATATTGATAGAAAATTATTGTTCTATCTGCCAAGCTGTCATCGTGCTGTAAAATCAGTATTCTGTAATGCTAACCCAATCAATCAGCCCAATTCTTCTGTAAGTGTAATGCAAACTCTATACTTCACCTACTTGAAAATTCTGCCTAAGCTTACAAATCCAAGACTGGATTTGCAATTAAGGTCTTTGCTTAATTTCTTTAAAACATCATTCCTGTTTATACATCTTCTGCAATTCCATTTCTAAATGTAATTGCTTCTAAATCTCAGAGGATATTAACATCTGCCTGAACTGATATATTTTAATTCTAAGAACTGTGATTTAAATGACTAAAGCAAAAATGGAACAAAGCAAGCTAGACACAATTCTGATCATATTCTGGCAGAGGATTATTTTTATTTTTTACCTGCACCTCTTATTTTCGTGTCTGAGATTTGGTATAGGTTTACAGTTCCATCAGGCTACACTGACTGTGTTTACAGGGATGACATGAAAATATCCTGCATTAGCAACCACCATTCCTTCACTTTTACCTAGGGTGAGGACACTTTCTGCTGGCCCATTCTAGTGGAAATTGGATTGCATATTCCTGATCATCTCACATACTTCTCCAGAGTACTATTCTGACTGGGGAAGCTGTCACCGAGCTTGTAGCTGTATCATCTGCAGACAGCTCTGTTCAATAAGAATTTAGGCAATAAAGTTTTCAGCGTCTGCTGTTAGAGTAAAGGATACCTCTGTTGTGTAGATACCTTAAAATGGCAGTGGAAGGCTCTTTCCTGCTTCACTGAGAAGTCCAATTTTGTGTTTTCTTCACAGGTAGATGATGGAAATGACAGTCTTTAACTTAGAGAATACCCATAATGTGTTTCAGAAACTGATGAGAACAATTTCTTGTTATAGAGAAATTACACCCTTTCTGGGTCGGTTCCCCCCCTCCCCCCACCCCCCATTTTCTTTCTGGCTGAATGAATGTCAGACAGGCAGGAATGAACCCCCTTCATTTAGTACATGTGCTTATTGTCTCCAGCCACAACATTTCTTAGAGCACAGTTCCTGCTCTAGTTGAAGACATCCATGACACTTACAGGTTGTAACATAATCTTCAGAGAATGAATCTTGATACAGGGAAAGTTATATCGTCAATGCTGCTTTAATAGCAGCATGATCCAACCAAACTTTTCCATAATCTAGCCACTGACACTTCTAGGTTACGAGTTTTAGCAGTGCACCTCATCACATCTTCTCCTCAGTGCCTTGCAGTCAGTAAGCATAAAACTCTGGGGTTTTTATGCCTCATAAAGAGTCTTTTTCTTTCTTGATTGATTTTTTTTTCCTCCTTTTACTGTTCCACATAAAATACTGTTTGTCATTCTCATATATATGTATGAGCGTGTATATAACATATGATTGATATTATTTTAATAGGTGTGTTCTTCAAAGTTTCTAATGAAGTATTCTGACACCAGTAACTTTTTACCACACAGCAAGTAATCTCAAAAGCATTTTGCAAATTGGTTCCACCTGTTCTACCACGAAGAACTGGTGTCTGAACTGCTGGTGTCTGAATGATCAGATGAAAAGGCATTTTCTGTGTTTTCTGCCTTACCCAAATTTCCCTAAAGAGTAATTCCATTTTTTTCTCTTTCGGAGAGCATCCCATGCTCACTGAGGAACATAACTATGCCAAACAAGAGCTGTATGTAGAGCAGCTATAGAGAAAGAGGAAGGGAAGTCGTGAACTGGCTGAATACTCCCTGGTCACAGATTAGAGCAGTCTCAGTTACACCTAATTATGTGTAGCTGGCTATGGTTTGAATGAGTCATTTCAGCAACCAGGGATGGGCACTGGACTACTTCACCCACTGAAGTACTTTCCAAGAGAAAAATCATCGTTTTCGTGCTCCAAAAAAAGCCTGGCATAAAACGGTTTCATCATCTCTTCAGCACCTGTGAGTTTAGGCAAAGGGTTTGTGCAACAGCTGAGTCATAAGTTTTACTCTTTCTTTACATTTTTTCCTATACCATTCCTCTGCTTTCAGTCTCCAGCTACTTTCAGTCTCGTATCTGCCCTGTCACTATCTCTTCACCTGTCATCTAAGTTCTCTTCCATAGCATTGCATTTTTATGCTTTCTGCTCTTTCACAAACGTATTCCAGACAACCCTTGAGAGAGCTGTCTCTTCCAGTTCCATCACAACAATCTGCTCACTTCCTTTTTTCTTTGAGTGATGCTTTTCTTCTACATGGTCATTTTCTGATCTACTCTGCCTTACTGCATCCTGACTGTGCATTCAGAATACAAATGCATTTTTCTTATAGTACTCTGTCTTTTCTTGTTTTGTTTCCGGGTTTGGTTATAGCTTTCCATGCTCGGGGATCTGACTCAGTGGTTTACATCACATACCTATTGTCCAGCAGTCCTAATTATGCTACACTACGAATTGTGTTATGGAGCCTGGACTAATTAACAGTTTTGTAAGATGTATCTATGCAGGCTAAGCGGAGCTGCTCCAGTGAATTGCACTGGTGAAACTTCCCAGAGTGGAGACACACTCGCCTGCTTCGCATAAGAGCTCAGGCAAAAAACTACATGATGAATGCTCTAATTTTTAGGTCAATAAGATCCTTCATTAGCCACACAGGGATGCATTTAAGATATTCTTGGTTTTCCTTTGATTATGTTTACCCTGGAGATTTTACCCAGGCCAGATGTAAAGAACTTAGCTCAAGAACAGAAACAATCCAGCTGTGACAGAAGGGAACTACGTTTAGACCAATTTTCCCACTTGCTATCCACAGCTACATGGGGTGTTTGCAATCAACGGTGTAAACACACCACTTTCATTTCTAGGATCGATAATCAAGACCATCATGCCAAAAGAGTTCTAAATCCTGAGGGGGTATAACCACCCAGGTTATATACCCACCTCCTTTTGACATAGATCCATTATTCTCTCCACTGAATTCCACTGAGATGTTGTAGCCAGTCTTACTGGATGAGCCAGAAATACGAATTACCAACACATGCATTAGCAGAGGCTTTGGGAAAAAGACAAACTAAGTTTTGCAAAACTGGTGACATATTGCATATAATTAGCGTGTAACAATTACAACAGTTCTGAAAATCTACAGTAGCTTATGAAATACCCAATCTTAATTTAAAGTAATTAGTTCTCTAGTACTTACAGAGTTGCTCTGGAGATGATGGCAAGAAAAGTCTTATTTCTCAATATGAATAACATTTTGGGTGTAAAAGAAAAAGAGCTTTTTTTATAAAAAAAATATTTCTTCCTTTTATAATATCAGAAATATTTTAGGTTTTCTGTAAGATTTATTTGCAGAAAAAAAAATTACCTTTGATTGATAGGATCCAGTTTAACTTTACATTAAATACCTAAATAGATCTCAGCATGATAACAAATGAAAATTAAATGAAGTGTGGGTAAGAAGGGGGAAATTAGTAAGTAGTCCAGGGGTTTTGAACATCATTCTGAGTAGAAACAACTGACATGCTGTGTTTCTGAAGGTATTCATCAACATCCTCAGTTGTTCATGAGTTGTTACATCTTGGATAGCCAGTGATCTTTTGGCTTTGGGCAAAAATTCTGTACATTTACCAGGAAAGCTAAGATGCTCTCAGCAGTTTAGGTATTTCTTTCTCTGTCTTTTTCCTTTTCTGCCTTCACTCTCAACTCACATTTCAGTGAATCTATTTCCTCACAGACCGGTGTAGGATTACTCAGAAAGTTTAGAAAGAAAACACTTCTCTGATTATCTTTTTTTCTGGGAAAAAAAAAGAAAAGAAAAAAAAATATGCCAAAGCATCATTTACATATGACCAAAGTGTTGAAGAGTGGGAAAAAACCAAACAAAAAAATTATGACAAAGAAAGAACAAGTCAGAGAAACAGAAAACATTACAAAAGCATATAGCTCACCTAAATAGTAAATACATCTTTGATATATCACTTCAAACCAATTTTATTCTTTCCTTTTCTTATCTGTTTTCTTTTTCTGTTTAGAAACTCCTCTTCCATAGGTAGACATTGCCATTTTCTGAGTCCCTTTCAGCTAAAAAACACACTCCAACCTTCAAGCCAGCACACTGCTAATTTATTCTGTGGAATCCATCTTACTTCTAATTCAGCAAGTATACTTTCACAGCAAGTGGAAAAAAAAAAAAAAACCAAAACATTTTCATTCTCCTCAGCCTCCTAACTTCAGCTGGAGTTGTTCACAGAATTAATTTAGCAATAATTTAAGTGCATTTGAGGTCTTCAGGCAGAATTCACATTTGTTACAATTGCAAGAGCTGGAGACTGCAAAATTCTTTTCCTATAAGCTCATGATTTCAGTAGCAAATGTTGTTTCTTCCTGTACTCTACAAATCTGCTCTGTGCAAGCAAACTGTTGTCACTCTGTCACATATCTACAGCCTCTCTCCAAAGCTATAATGTTGATACTTCTACTTCCAATAAAATTTTTCCTCCTTCATGCAAGTGGTCAGAGCACTAACATTAGCTTGGAACTTTTTTTAAAAAGATGTCATGTTTTCCAGGATAATTAGCCCAGACTGTACTGTACTTTATATGTGACTTAGCATCTGATATGGAGTGAAAACACTCAGTTCCTCCACTCTCAGGCTGAGACATCTGCAATGCGTCCTGGGGACCAGCGGGATCATTTCTGCAGTCTAAGTCAGAGCACTTGCTGGCTGTATGGGAAGGAAGACCCTCGAGGCTTCTGGAAACAGAAATCAGACGGAACTGGATGTTGCCATCAGAGAATTCATTTGGTCCCTGTCCATACCCAGCACCTGCCACGTACCATCTTTCCGGGACATACTTGTGCATGTGTCAAGACCAGTGTCACACACATATCCTGTCCACTATCTGGGGAAGCACCAGGGCTGCTATTCACATGCAGCTGGACTGTCCTGTGGCCAGACAGATCTCACAGAGAGGCAGGAGGAAGGCTAGCACATGTGGTGCTTCCCCCACCTTTGCGGTGGCTCGGGCAGCCTAACATGGGGGGCTGGGCAT
>NW_010401810.1:75250-76907 GCF_000710305.1 Buceros rhinoceros silvestris
CAGTGCATGAAACAGTTACAGCACTTCAGCTATAGAAGCGCCACACAGAGGGAACCACTGACGAACGTTCAACCAGACCAGAGCACAACTGCCTTTAAAAAAACACATGGCATTTCAACAGCTGAAGAGCTAGCACATCAGTGGCATGAAGAGATAAGATATGTTTCCATCAGCATCTGAAACATGTTGTAGAACTGAATATTTCCAGTTTTGCCTCCCTTCTCTCCTTTTTTTCTCTGACCCATATATACTTTAGTTGTTTGTTAGAGGATCATCTTTTGGCCATGTGTCTTCTTGTTTGTTTTCCTTGTCTGACCTCTGAGAGGGATCTGTCAGATAGGGATTGTTATCTTCAGCCCATAATCTCTTTAAAATCTTTTCCCAGCTCATGGCAATCTAGTGTACTCTATTCAAAAGAACCTAAAGCTGTATAAGGTTAGTGGCTTTATTATTTTTATGTGCTTATTCATTAACTTCACATGAGATTTTTAAAAATATCATGGGAAAAAAGAGATAAGGAAAAAACCCTCATACAAAATGACACACATATTATCTTCTATGAAAGCCAAATTCTGCCTTATACCATATCTCTATAATTACAGTTTTAAGTACATATCAAAGTCATGAATAGGTCTGTATTTCAGAGTTTAATTGTAACTTTCTGTTGTTGCAAACTACTCTATCACTTTTATTCTAGATAAGGATCCTCAGAGAGACCTGAATGTGTTACTACAGCCTGTTTAGAATCAATTTTATTTGAGATCATAATAAAGATGACTTTTAGCTTTATCATGACTTGGAAATCAGGTCAACATTTAAATTTTGGAGGGGAGGCTGTCCCTTATGAGTGGATTCTGCAGTTACATGTCCTGTCTTGTGAGATGCGCATTACATTTCCGTTTTGCAAGATGATACAGTTTCTCAGGAATATTTATGTCTACATAACTTAGGCAAAAGCTATAACAATCTTTGCCAACTTCCCTTGCAAAGGGGGAAAAAACACTACTGAGTGCTTCAGTAGGCCTGGATATAACTACTCAGAATGGCAAATACTTTAACTTTGTTGCTGCATTAGACTTGCAAAGATAAGCCAAGAACAACAATAAAGATGTAGGCATTAGTTGATGCTGCTATTATGATTGTGCAGTTCAATAAGTTAGAAATATTCCATAGTTTATAAATAGAATTTCATCCTACTTCTACCACTAATAAATAAAGAGCCTTTAGTTTGATCAGCAAACCCAATTGTGGGCAAATTACCATAATACAAAGATACTTGCCAAATGCGAGTTGGACACTGACAATAGTTCATGCAATTGTTCCGACATTTTTTGTTCAATGAAAGCTGCCACACAGTTATTAAAACTAATCAAATATTTGCCAAGCAACAAAGAGTATACACAACCGCAGAATTCCTCTTTGGCACCAGAGGACAGTCGAAAACAGAGCTGAAGAACTTTGTGTCTCTCTCAGACTGTCCTGTATGTGTGTGTGTGTGTGTGTGTGTGTGTACTTTGTTATGTGCCCTTCTTATAACATTTTCGGAGGGCGTGGGCTTGTGTCAATGGATTATAGTACTACAGACAGTGCAATTCCTATGGAACATATTTTGGAGATGGGTTCCCAGATGAAACTTCCAAGAACTCCAGACACAGTT
>NW_010401810.1:77100-79469 GCF_000710305.1 Buceros rhinoceros silvestris
TTTTTCTTTGTATTAACTATAAATGTGAAAAGATGACAAAAGGAACACACTCCAATGTCATGGTAATGACAGATGTGCATATGGAAAGATATAGTAAGTTTAAGCCCTTTATTGGGCTCATCACTTCTCATTCCTTTAAGAACAGAAGATGAAAACAAGAAAAAAGGATTGAAGTAGATTGTTGCAGTAAAGCAATTCTCTACTGCATCAAACCATATTCAGGAAAGTTTAAGAACACTTACTTGCCTTTAATAAATAAGCCAATGTTGTACATAATGGTACAGTAATAAAAATGCTAATTATTTAATATTGGGAAATATTAGATCTGCTTGCAGTAGCCCCATGTTAATTAGCAGGCTTTTTTTTTTTTCCAAAGCAGTTTTATTTTCATGACTAATACTACGCTGTTTCAACAGAGAATGCTTCCACTTTTGGATTTCACAACTCTCTAGGGCACACTAGAGAGTGAATCAGTTATGCCCAACATGCAAACATTAAGCAAACAGACGACTCATTGAAGTTATTTTGGTACCTTCTCTTTGATTTATGTGGAGTAATTTCAGCAAAATATCCTATAGGAAGAATGCAAAACTTTTCTGCATATTATGTGCTAAATTAGACTTACTTAGGGAAAACGTATATGTCATGCTCAGTATTACTGTGGGGTATTAATTCGATCTGGGAAACTATGCAAAAGATTTTATGACTAAAAATGTCTGAAGAAAGAAAAAGAAAATCACAATAGCATTTGGTATATATTCTCTAAGGTTTTGATTACACATTAGTAAAGCTTTATAAAACCTCCATTATGTAGACATTTTTGCCAAAGTCTATGTACCTTGTGGGTAAACTGAAGATAAAAAAAAAATTAACCTAAATTATACTGCTAGTGTTGAAGCTTCCTTTATTTGACTTCCAGTAATCTAAGCAACAAGGTCCTTCATAGTGTAAACACGGCCTCTAAATTCCTGTACACTTCTCTCCTAAGTTGTAAGAAATATTGAAAATTCTTACCCACGTATTAATATCCTGGATTGCACACTAACATTTTGCTGATCAGTCCCTTGAAAACATAAAGCAAAAATCCACTCATATTTAATATCAGTGCTACATGCAGTATGGTTTTTTTAAACTTTATATTTTAGCTTCACTTGTTTCTCTGAGACGGTGAATAACAGTTGCAAAATTGTTTCCTCTAGTCATATCTGTTTGACTAGGAAAAGATAGGGACAGAAAGAGATGTTGCTTGAAACAGAATAATATTTAAGAATGTAATGAAGATCTTTAAACAGAGCTATGGCATACAGCTGTAATAAGTTTCTCAATGGCAGACCAAATATTCTTGTTTCACTGTAATCTCACTGACCTTGAAAGACAAATTACATGATCTTTTCTATTGTGTAGGTTCTGTCCCATTGTGTGATCTGAATAAAAGCAGCCTTTAAAAATGAAATGTTCCGGTGCTATTCTCAAATGATAAATTGTAGTGTCAATTATAATTTACTCACAGAGAGAAAAGATAATATAATTTCAAAAGAATATTACAGGGAAATCTTCCATAACAATCAGGGAAATATATATATTATGAGTGACTATTAGTGGTATTATTATTATTAAAGTTATTATGCTTATTATTAAGATTGCCACACTATTTGTTATAATACAGTGGTTTTGTAATCTGGCAGTCTTTCATGTAAAGAGCTAAAATTTGCTGTATTAGGTATCTTCCTCAGTGAAATGTTAAGTACAGCCTAAGCCACATGATCCAACTGTATCAGTGATTAAAGATAATGAAAAATATTTTTTCAAGTTCTGCTCATTGGGCAAGTGGAATGTATTAGCGTAACTATCACTGAAGGTTAGTTCAGCCATGAATTAAGATTTACTGGACAAGGAGACTGAAAAATAATGCAGAGAAAGGGAGCTGCAGTGAGTTATCTCAGGCTGATGTAGCACTAAACCCAGAGAACATTTAACAGGGACAAAAGACATAGGGCAGAGCACAAGGAAGGGAAGGCCCCAGGAAGCTGTAAGAAAGCATCTCTGTGGCTGGGAACAGTGTAGTGTGGAGAGCACGGGAACAAGGGAGAAACAAGCAGGACAAGAAGGTGCAGGGAATAGACTAGAGCTTGGCTGGGCAAAGGGCCCAGTGGAAGAGCTGGGAAAGAGCTTGGCCCACTGAGGATTTTTTCTGAGGCTTTCCATTTTTCTGTCATCAGCTGATAAAATCCAAGGACAAAGTGGCCCATCCTTCTAGAGAGCAGCCCTGCGGGAAGTGCTGGCATGCCTTAACGATTGTTGACTGTGATGCCAGTATTCAATTAAGTGGAATTCCCTTTGTAAATTTTATTTAAATAAAAAAGGGGGTG
>NW_010401810.1:79552-80054 GCF_000710305.1 Buceros rhinoceros silvestris
AAATTTTATTTAAATAAAAAGGGGGGTGGGGGGGTGGGTAAGGTGCATTTCATAGCGTTTCTTTCCCTTCCTTGACACTCACTTGGGTAGTGTATCCTTCACTCACATGTTATGGTCGTTTGCATTCATGAATACCATGGCATCCACAGCTTTAAAATTGTGCTTCTTGTCAGTAAAGCAAACTAATTTCCCCCCTTACCCCAAAGAAGTCTGATAAGCTACATGCCTGGATAGAAGAAGAAATAAAGAAATTTAAAAATTAAGGTGATAGGAAGCAGGTTGCCTCTCATGAGAGGCAGAGAGGTTGGAATCAGTGAGGGTCAGATGGGGATTCAGAGTGACTCAGAAGAGCAGAGAAATCACAAAGCCGAAAGGCCAGGGCACCAAAAGAAAAGCAAGGCAAAAGAATGACCACAGTTAAGCTCATGAGTCATCAGAAATGGCATTTGACAGCCCATGCTCAGCATTGCCAGAAGGTATATCAGTATAAAAATGATATATT
>NW_010401811.1:0-16297 GCF_000710305.1 Buceros rhinoceros silvestris
GAAGTTTGTAAGCGGCAGGAATTAGCCCAATTCGAGATGAATTCTCCCTCATCTCTTTCTCTCCCTTTCCCAGTCCGATTTTACCTTCAAGGGCAACTCTCTCATTAAACATTCCTACTTCTATCGCTTACCTGTGTTATCAGATTCCTCGCCCAATTAGAGCCCTTATCAAAACTTTTAATGAGCAGCAAAAGTTTTCTGTGTGTTTTGGCAGGATTCCCAGCCAGAACCAGTCCGTCGCATCCTTTCGGTACGGGGGAAACAGCCCCCCTTCTCAAACCGTGACAGACACGCGCACCTCTCGTGTCTGTCACACACCCCTCTAATTACACCTGGAGAGCTCACGAGCTTGAAATGGTGACTTGGCAAACTGGCGAGGCAGCAGGAGCAACAGCTGAAAATGCTGTTGGCTTTGCCTGTGACAGCCTCAGGTGCAAAACTGCTGCTGAAACACCATCCTCAGGCATCTGCACAAACACCTCATGCAATCCCTCAGTATTTTCTCTCCTCTTCTACCGTGTCCACCAGAACATGGTTGCTGTGAGCTGCTCAAACCTCCTTAGGGAATATTTAGGAGCAGTCAGAAACAATGTTTTCAACAGTGTTTTCTTCAGGATATGCAAACCAGACTAAGCAATGGTGCAATCAAATCAATAAAACAGCTTTATAACCTAAAAAATTCAAGAGTGTTTTGCAGCATGTACTTAGAAGCAAGGGAGACACTTTGACCCCACTACTGCAGAACCTCCCACACTCTGCACGTGCAACCTCCCACCCTACTACAAGTCTGTATTTCAAAAAAGACAACATAAAATTCACAAAACTCGAAACAAAGCTGAACCATTAAGATGTGAGGTGGTGGTCCTGACTGAACATACCTAACTCCAACCTCTGCTCCTCAGCCAAGCGTTTTCTCCTGCACAGGTGTCTCAAAGCCTTGGACCAACCAAAGTGAACGTATGGGAAACCTGGGCTGAGGCTGATGGTAGTGTGGGCACATTTGAATCACTTTGTGTTTCCAGGAGAGAAGATTGGATGGCTCCTCCCAAAATTCCATGTCTGACAAGTAATCAAGCATTTCCCACCAACAGTATCACTGTTCCCATCCTCACATCACCTAGGATTCCCTCACCACATGCAGCTTAGGTCTTTTCCCATTCCTTTCACAAAATCCCTGACTTCACTTCTGCAGGTGAAGGGTACGCTGGGTTCTCTGGACCTCTGCCGTCCACTTCCCATTTCTCTATCTGAAACATCCAACTTTTCTCTCTTTGTAACTGTTCAACCCATCCTTTGCACACCAGGCTGGATGAGGACATTGCCATAAACCATGGTCATATATACACCACCAGAACTGCAGCCCTGCACTCGGTTTGGAAGGAGAGGCTGATTCTTGGGGGGATCTGCACTTAAACAACCTAAAGATTGCACAGAAAGGAAAAAAAAAATGCTATGGGAAGTAAAATCCCTAAGACAGTGCATCTATACCCGCAGCCAAGCTTTCAGAAAAGCTGGTTAGTGCCGGCAGCTGTGAAGCATGGGAGGTGCCGGTCAGCCACGTTTCTGAAGCCCAGGACACTAAGCACGTTTGTGAAGATTCACTTAGCTAACGTCCAACAACAGCCTGAACAACATGCCCTCCCCTTTCCCAGCAGCGTTTCGGAATAAAAAACCCAAACCCTCAACAGAAAGTGTTTGTAACAAAGCACAGTGATAGCCAGGTAGATATTTCATTTTTTTCCTTCACAAATTTAACAAAAGCCTGAATCTACCACTCAAATTAAACAGTGTGCAGTAAAGCATTAAGTCTGTATTCAACAAGTTTAATTACTGTGTAAATGAAAGAAATTATTATTCATTCATGACATTTATTTCAGTTCCAGTGTTAGCTGCTTTTATAAAACCAGGATTGGGGGGCGTGGGGGAGGGGAAGGATGGAAGAGGCTGGGTGTATAATTACTACTATATTTCCTTGCCAAACATCAGTGAACTTACACAAAAAGTGCTTGTTTTCGCTAAAGAGGAAAAAGCATGTGAGCTCTCAGCGATGAATCTTAAGGACGCCCACAGCCTTGACACGGTGCCAGGCTCTGATAGGTACACCAATATTTGGGAGGCTGATAACAGAGAGCTTATTGAAACCCCAAGACCAGCTTGGGACTGTCGTGGGTCAAAAGCCACCCAAACTATGGGAACAATCCAAGCCGGCAGCCCCTGGGGAGTAACGGGAGCCAGTGTGCGACATGAAAGATAAACTGGCAGCTGATGCTATCAGGGACTATCCAACAATGCATCTTTTCTAATGGATTTTCACAGGGCTTAAACTTCAAATAAAGGAAAGGGAAAATAAAAACCCTTAAGCTGATTCTGATCAGGCGTTTTTGATAGTGTGAAGGAGAATGTGAGGGAGAGGCTGCAGAAGGAGGGTATGTACACGATACAAGCAGATATGACACATTCTTCAGGCTGTTTAATATTGCACGTTGTGCTGATGCCAGGAGAATAGTTATTACCTGCTATGATCCACCCAAAATGTCCAAGTTTTCCGGAGACCGCTGTAAACAAATCCTAGCAACTAATCAAAACATATCTTCCAAAAATATCCTCTTTCTGGAACAAGTTATTGCTGTACTTTCCTAGCCCTCCAACTACTAGTGTTTAATTACCGTGCTATGGGAGAGATTATGCTCTGGCAGAAGTGGCTTCAGTTTACTTTAAGGAAGGAAAAAAAAAAGCAAAAAAGAAAAATCAACACTGGGCCACACAAGTTGCATGTAAGGAGTCACAGTTGATGCATTTAGATAAGTGTAAGGAGCATGAATGATGCTGCAGGTCAGCCTAAGCAAGGGAATAACTGCAGTGGTGTTCCACATCCACATTTAGACATACCGCTTATCCCACTGAGCTAGCCAGAAAATATATCCTTTTTAAGGGATGCTCCGCAGAACTGCCGTGGCTGACTACCATAGCAAAGGCATTCAAGCGATTCTCTGAAAGCGTATGAAGTGCAGACACTCAACTACAGGAATAAACACGATGAATTTTTTTCATTTCAGAGTAATACATATCAAAGCTCCTTCTGATCTCATTCCCGATTCGTAATAAATTGCTCTAAAGTTTGTTCCCAATTCCTCGCTGAACTAAATCAAGCCAAGTAGAACAAGCCATAATCCAAGCAGAATTGCACCCAGTAAGAAGGCTATTAAAGATTGTTCTCAGGGTTTAAAGCAGGAGAAGATTTAAAGTAGAGAAGCGATTATCCCACATCTGCCTCCCAAGACCTCCCTCTGCTGGCACGAGAACTGCCACCGTCAGATGGACCAGATGCCAGAATCGGTGCATTTGAGACACTGACCTATTATCTCACATTCTACACGCCTCTTACATCAGAGATAATTTTTGCCCACAGACCGCATCTATATCATCTCATATTCTTGATTATGTTGAAATTTAAGGCTCAGGAATCTCAGATGTTGCTGGTTTAGTTTGCGCACACCGTCATTTCCATCGGCCTCAGAGCAGCCCACACTGCGACTGATGAACCTGCCACAGCTTGATCCTCCCTCCTGATTAGACCAGAGGGTTTTCAGACACAAAGCACTATCTCGTGCCAAAACCTGATTACTGCTATACCCTAACAACCACCACAACAACAGGAAAGGTAATTACACCCAGAAATAGGTTACACAGCACAGCCATGCCAAAGCCAAGTACTTTGGTTCACATCTGCATAATAATATCCACATTTAGTTTTCCAGTGTTGCTTAAAATAATTGCTGAATTTATGACGTTAGTAACAGGAGACCAACAGCCCAGTCCTCTTTGAACTTTTCATCGAGATGAGAAACAAATACGGGCAGCATTCCTTGCAACACCCATCTGCGTGCTTCACCCATGGTTATTGACCTTCTGTTGGAGGACAGCTGGCCTCTGTGCTCAGTGGAAATGTCAGCTGTTAACAGAGGCGAGGGGGGCTGCGTGTGGCGCTCTGGAGGAGGTGAGGAGATGCTATGCAAACCTGAGTCTACTGACCCAACAGCTGAGGTATGAGTGCAACAAGGAGAAGCAAGAGAACCAGCCCACGTTAGATACGCTACAGAAAGGTCATTTCAGAGAACCATTTCTGTTCACTTTTCTCTCAGATGTACATGAGCTAGAGGACTCAAACCAACTGACTGGGCACATTCAATACGAATAAGGAAAATACCTCCTTGCCACACATCATGCACGTACATTGCTTGACTTTGCCCGTACCACCAAAGTCCTTATCTCAGCTCCTGTCATAGGAGCCTTCAGTTTCCAACTGCCCAAAGTAGGGAACCACCATGGAAATGGAGCAACAGATCCATTTATGCCACTCTGCCACATGAGGCAGTAACATCAACACAATTTAATTCCCACTCTGAGAAAAATGGGCAAGAAAAATTTGTTGTGTTGATAGTAACAGAGTGATTTTTTTGTTGTTTGTTTGCTTCTTGCCTGATAGCCTTGAGTTTCTGTGCTTACTGATGTAGGATCTTCTCCGACCGCAAGACTTCACCACAGAGGGCAACAATACACATGCACAGAAGGGAGCTAGTGCTTAGTGAACATTTAATGGGGAAAAGCAAACTTCACCACTGATGCAGGCACTCACAGGCAATGGCCCACCGGTCTGGAAAGTGCACTCAGTCCGTCATTAGGCATTTCCACAGCCAGCTGAGACACACGGACAATCATATAAGGCAACACCAAAAATAAAGCTAATTACTTTAGGCTCATGATAACAGAGATCTTTTTCTACAGACAACTTTGCAAGGTCACCTTTCCTGCTTCACTCTTAATCATTTCTCTTTTTTTAAAAAAAGCAATTGACATTGAACTGGCTTCGAAGTGTGTCTAATTCCACCTCAGGGCAAGAAAGGGTTAAGACCTCAAAAAATACATGCAGATCAATAGAAAGCCAGGTTGGTAGGGCAATATTTTAAAAAAGAAAAGGAAAAAAAAAGGTATTTTTTTACAGTCACAACATAACCACAACCCCATGTTTAAGGTCACTTCCTCTCCTCACAGCGCTGGGAGCAATCCTGTCAATCAGCTCGGTGTGCTGGTAGTCTCAGCTCTCTCTGAGTACAGAAAGTGGCACAGCAGAAGAGTAACATTTACCCGCTGGGAAAGGGGGATGGAGGACGCAGCTCTCAATTGATTCCAAAGGTCTCTTGGGAAGGATGGAGCCTCTGGTAAATTAGCACTGACATTCAGCTCTCAGAGTATCAGGCGGATACCTACTTAATATAATGCCGCTTTCCGGCACAGAAATCTGTTTGTCAGACTCTTGCCAGGGAAGCCTGGGCAGCACCAATCCCACTGGCAGAGCTTTCACTGGCCTGCAGTTAAACACGCTGGCAGGGCAGAACCTCTCTAGTATAAGGCAACGGCCAGGCTCAGCTGCGGCAATGTTTTCAGTTCCACCAAGAAAAAGAGGGCCTTGTGCTCCAGACTGTTTGTTCCTGTGTTTGCTAAAATGTTGATGTTGTGGATGGAAAAAAAAACCAACCAAACAACCCACTCATTTATTTTGAGAGGAGAGTCTGCCTTGTACAGACACTGAATTGTGTTTGAGAAGACGGGGCAGCGCCCAAACCCTGACCCCTCTGAAACTCATGGCAAATCCAACCTGGCTAAACCCAGGTCAGAAGCTCATATTCGTGTTTGGTTCATGACGTTTCTTAGGGTAAGTCCCTCGGGCTCCTAGACTGGTGCTCTTACATATAAAAGGATGTATTTACTTCATTCTAGAGAGAATTGCATGACGTGCTAGAGTCTTTCAGGATAAGGTATCGTTATTGTTCCCTTAAAAATCCATCCTCGGACAATGGTGTGGATCGGCAGCTGTCCAGTACTTATATTGTGCTGTGAGTGCACATTATGCTGGGATTCTATGTCATCATTGCATGCAATCACACCACCAACAAGCTGATAAAATGATTACAAGGTCTTGGACAGATTTGGGAAAGATCTGGGAGGTGAAAATGGCTTAGGTTCATTAACCAAGATGTAGGCAGCATTTCCACAGTGAAGCTCGTTGAGCTATACAGAATCACCCCATACTAGATCCCAAGTCAGGCATCAAAAGATACAAATACAGACTTGGTGTAATATTCAATATCACATAAGGAATCAGGGCATCTGATTCTCACTGACCCCTTAATGCTTAACTCATTAATCCATCTTGTGAAGCCACAGGAAAGATCTGCCTACAAGCAAACGTACTGATGAAGTTGCTCCACAATTCCTATTGTAGCTAAATCCTGATCCAGTCTAAGATGATCTGTAGAATTATACAAAAGCAGAAGCATTCACCAGAAAAGGACTCCATTAAATCACAGGTTGGTCACTTGTCTTCTAGACCTTGCAATATTTATTAGACAGAGCGACACAAGCACCCATCAGCGGAGCTCCTGCTAGACATCTTGACTCCCACTGAGCGGGTCATGTGAGTCGGGAGCATAGAAGGAAATTAAAAGCTATTGCCATTTTCTTATAAACACCTCAGTGAATTCTTACAAAATGGAGGAGTATTAGACTAACTATCAAAACCATGAAGACCCAGTCAGTGCCGTACCTGTGTTTGGTGATGTTTAAATCATGCAGGCCCATGAACATGCACACACAGACACCTGCACACACATCTCTAAGATGTTTTGACTCCGGTCAGGATAAAAATCAGCTTGGAACTGTGCAGGGACTCTTCCCAGGTGGGCACTGACCACTGACTGTTCCACACAGTCATCATACTTGGGTAGAAACGTTTATGGAGATGCAGGCTCTATTTTGACCTTAACTGAAGAAGATGAAAGAATTGATGTGACTGCAAAGGATATGCTGCACTTCAGAGAGATACACACTCTGAGACCTGAGGTCTCAAAAATCAAAACCTTCAGAGATTACCCTTAGAGATGGAGAAATCAGAAATATAGTCTTTTGACACAGAGAGAAACTGTGGCACAGAGACACAAGGTTTCACCTACCTGTTACGCAAATCTTTAAATGAAATAAAAATTAGAGGCTTCATTGCCAAGGCTGCTGTACTTTGGAGGAAAGCTGGGAACCTTCAGAAGCCATTCAGGGCTTGGAGTGAGCTCATTTCTCTCCTCCCAGACTCAGGAGATGAGATTCCCAATTCAGATATCGTATTTCCATCCTTGACGTTAGAAGAGGAAGGATCCAAGTCTGAGTTGCCCAAAATGAAAAGGTAAACTTCACAATGTTTTGAACCCACAAACTTTTAAAATTGCTCTCACTGTCCCTCCCCTTTCTGGTGCATGACCACACACAGGTCACTCAGAACCTGATATCCTGCAGCAATCAGCTGAAGCTGCTACTTAGTACCTCCCAGGGCAGTCAACTCAATCAAATGCCCATAACTAACTGTTTTAAAATATTTCTCATAACCTTGTAAGATATCTATGTAATCAGTCCACTGCCTAGAGCCAGAAGAGATGAGGATTTAACAAAAAGGGGATTTTAAAAGGATCAAGCTTCTATATTAACCCATGTCCCATGCAGACCTACAAGATCAAGAAGCAGGCAATGTAAAATCTATGGGGTACCATGTCAGGGCACTTTTTGGAACACTTCTTGGTATCTAATAATTATTTAGATTTATACCTTCTACTAGTCTCAGACGCGACTACTAGATGAGGTCAGAAAAGCGGCATCCTTCAGTAATATTCCTCCACTGTCAGTGGAAGGACCCACATCTCTGTTTATAATCTCCTGTCTGTGCTGAGAGAGAAATGGGGGCTTGGGCTCCCAGATTATCTCGGTAACGGGCCACAGTGATATCTGAGCACTGAGCGAACCCGTTTTCTGCGATCGACCCACAAAACTTCAACTCGTACCTCCAGCGAAGGGGACAGATGATTTCGATTTCTCTTTGGTTTCCTCTTTTTACACGGAAGGGGAAAAAATTGAGAAGCTGGTGAGCGCAACGGCGGAGGTGGGGAACCAGCACCAAGTGGTGGGCTGATGGCACCGCTCTGACGCGAAGTGCTGCCCTTCGCAGAGGATTTCACACGATCTCCAGGAGCACAACCCTGACAGCACATCCAAAGCATTGATAACCACCATACCCAAAAAGTAAAGGCAGTTCTCTCCTCCCACCACCCGGAGGCCGTGTCCCTGAGAACCGCAGCACTGTACCCAATTACAGCCAATCCCTGACAAGAGGTGGGGACACTTCCTCAGAGTGTAAAGCACACGTAACACCTCCAACGTACCATATGGAAGCCTTTCCAAATTTGCTAGCTGACCCCTTTCCATTTCAGCATCCCACCCCCCATTCCCTTGCTGTTGCAGAACACAGTTTATTTCACAAGGGGCATCCATGGACACAGAATCAGAGACCTTCTCCAGAGGATGAACCTCAGTGACATCACAGGTAGGAAATCCAAACCAGATCATACCAAATTGAGGCAGAATGGAAACATGCACAAAATTGTCTCCGAGAGGCAGTTGATTTTCTCTGTCCAGGCAGTGCCGTTAATGTATTCTAAACACAGTTTCAGCTTTAGCTCCCCTGGATTGACAACAGAATTGAATTACACTTTCAAATCTCACTCTTTCAACTTGTCATAAGATTTTTTAATCCAACAAGAAGCACTTCCTTGGCAAAGCTGCAATTGTTATATTTTTCCAGCTTTTCTGATTTAGGAATTTTAATCTTTTTAGCCATGAATTGACTTCTCTGTACTAGCATTTGCAGAAAGAAGATCAGCTATTGCTCGCCACACAAGCTGCCAAGTTCCTGGCACCAGATGGAACAGATTCTGGGTTTTTAAAGGAGATCCCTGACAATCAGAGAGAGCACACTAAACAGAAGCGAAGTTTCAAGAAGGCTGGACAAAGATTGATCTCAACAACGTTAAAAAATTACAGAACGTAAGCAAGGAAACAGAAATCTATTCATTTCTAACATCTGTATCACACAGGACACTGGAAGATACAAACAGTGCTTGAATAAAGCTTCAGAATAATGCAAGCGACATGCACACCGCATTGCTCTCCAAGAACACGGACACACTGCCCATCTTCCAACACAAAGGTCATCCCTACCCATGTGCTCGAGCTCAAGCTGGTTATAATTCATCTGCAAAAGCACAGAGCAAAATGGAAGAGTCAGTTATAGGGGAATGCAAAAGGCGACATTTTAAAACATTGCTGAGACCTACAGATTAGCTATTTGCCTCGAAGCATAACTTTAACAAGGTCTGTTAGAGCTGCCATCAAAGTCATGCAATAATGCTGGCTGAAAAGGGTGGAAAAAGACCAGCTATGGAGCTTCTGGAATAATTCTATCATTACCACCGAGTCATAGGTAGCATTTATACATAGGCAGATCTTAATTCACCTCATCTAAACTCCTCCGTCTTCTTTCACAGCTTATATTTGGATGTTAAAGAAAGGAACTATTAGGTTACTGAACTCGAGTTTATGATACAGTCGGTGAAATTCTACCCCATCTTTTAAGAGGATTAGGATCCACACAGACCTCGAACCTGCTGTGTTATAGTGTTAGCTTTCACAGCTCTTTCCCAAAGGAATAGAATTACTCCATTTAATTAGACTCAAACTCTCCTCATCTGCCCCAGAAGTTTCTTGTCACCTCATTCAATTGTAAATGTAATTTAGGCTTAAAGGTTTGTACTGATTTTTCACTGGGCACTAAAGAGCTCTGCAATGCAATAATTCACTCATCTTGAAACCTTTCTGGAGACACTGCAAGGGAAATGCTGCCAGCCTTCTCTTCATAGTGTATCTTGTTCCAAGGGCTTCAAAGAAATGCATAGTAATTCCCCCTAAAATACTAGGCAGAAAATCCTGATAACATGTGTGCATTCACACCCATTTTATGGGTGGAAAACATGAACCACATACAAGAGAAACGAGATTCTTCTTCCCAGTCCCAGAGAACTTTCAACAGAAAATTAATACTAAGCTATAATCACTACACAATACGCCTTTGTTTTAAGGTAACAATCGCCATCAAGTCCATAGCTGCTAAGCTCGGAGGGTTGCAGGTTGAAGAACACCGGTTTAATATGACAGTCATCAGAGAAGACAAGATGTTTCAGAATGAGCTGTCTCAGCACCATCAGCACAGAGAATGGCTGTGCTGGGCCAGATCAAAGGCTCAGCTTGTGCAGCATCCTCTTTCCAATGGTACCATAAATGGATGTCCAAAGGAAGAGAACAAAAATAGGCTAAGTATATATAACACTCCTGTCTGTCTCTATTTATATATGCACATCTTTCCCCCTTACATCCACCACCAGTCATTTCCAGCTCACCGAGATCCTGACGTGATTTCTGCCTGCTCAGTGGCAATCAGTTGATTTCTTTTCCATTAATTTGTCCACTCTCCCACAAGCAATGTAAACTTTCAGCATCCACAATTTCCTTTGACAAGCAGGTGCACTAGTTAACACCTTCGCAAAGAACCACCTGCTTTGGATCTCCTTCAATCTGGCGCTTTTGATATCCCCAGGTTCTTGTATGGGAAGGCAATGAACAATCCAGTCCTGCCCAAGTCCCGCTTGTCACAGCCCTCTGTCTCATCTCCTTTAACTATTTACCCAGCTGAAGGGCTCTAGTTCATGTAGTTCCTCCTGACAGAGAGGCAGTTGGACACCTCTGCACAGCCTTGCAGCTCTTCTCTGAGCATTTACAGTGTCTGCAAGTCTTGGAGAGGGGAGGACGGGAGCTACACGCTGTGCCCACGATGCAGCAAATGAGGGATTTCTATTCCGTCACAGCAATATTCCCTGTTCCATTCTCACTATGTTTGCTATTTTAGTTAGTCTTTCTTGATGTTTTGATGGAAATATCCATTATAACCCCAAGATCTCATTCTTGCATAGAACTGGACTTAGAACCTTCCGGCTTTCACTCTTGCAAGGAAATCAGCTAGAATCCATCATTTCATACAGGGCTGTAAGATTGTTTCAAGGGAGAGTCAGTCCTCAAAAGCGGCGTAAGGAACACGTGCTTTGGCACAGGCTTGCCACTACGGTGAACTTAGACACGTGTACTTCCACTCTGCATCCCTCCTCCAACCCATGCTCTATTCGTGCAGCTACTCCACACCGCAGCAATACACTATTTTAACATACCCAGTGCTGTTTCATACAACCAGTATCTTCAAATTTGCTAAAAGCACACATAAATATTTGATAGAGCAGATGCTGCTGCTCTCTCGTCCAATAGCAAACAAGATTATTCTTTCTCCCAAACAAATCCAATAACTTGATTATCTGATCTGTCCTGTCCTTATTCTTCTGCTTTACAATTTTCAAATATTTCCAGTTGTAAGTCTTTCAAAGTTTTAATTTGCTTAAAATGATTCACAAGCACCTTGTTAATCTTTTATCAGTTTTATTACAAACTGTAAACAAAACCCAGTTCTTAAATAATTTAAGGGGAGAACTAGCCCTCAGGCAAATGAAGTCCAGGGAGATAAAAAATAAAAAATTAAAAAATTCAGAGTAAGCCTGTACATTACTATTTTTTCTACCCTGTCTACAGAACTGGTGAAGCTCGCTTCAAAACAGAAAACAATTCTAGATGAACAGATTGCATGTGACATCCCCCCAGCCAGTCTCTCTCATCTACTGTGTCCCGAATATTAATCTATCAAGTACCTACATGTTACTGGTTACAGCGTTAAACATACCACAGGCTTACAAGTCAAAAGCTGTGTCCTGAACAGCCACTCAACAGAATTTCACAGCGTTTCTGCATGCCCAGCCATGCTTGAGCCTGGCTCTCTACTGGACAGCAGAAGGTCTTTCCACAGCTCATCGCCCAAGAGGAGGTAGTTGGTGCACACTCTTCTGCTCTCCAGTGGCACTGGCTGACCTTAGGACAGAGCTCACCTTAGGACAGAGCTCGCCAGGCACAGAAAGACTCAGAGAGCTCTTGCCCACGTTGCTTTTGCTGAAACACAGCCCTGAGACTGCCAGCTCTGAGTGGCCAAAGCACAGCCTGTTTGTTCAAAGCCCCCAGAGACCATGGAGAACACAACTTTGTCACATGTCTTCAATACTGAGGGTGGGGCTACAATTATTATCAGTCTCACTGCACCACGGAGCAGAAGTCAGCAAGGTCCAGCCCAGCGCTGTGCCGGCAGATGGCAAATGTGAGCTGGAGGGGCAGCTTGGGAAGCAGAAATTCAGAACAGGGATGCTGAGGCTGACGCAAAAGACTGCTGGGAGAGTCACTGACATTAGGCCAATCTGACTGGCAGCATCTCCAAGCTTGCTGCTCAATATCTACAGGCACACTTGGCCTCTAGCTCAGAAAAAGAAAATTCATTTTGCCGCGGACTTCCTGGAGGGCGGCTGGCCTGGGGGAGACGTGCAGGAGAGGGCAGTGCCTTGGTTTCAAATGAGAACCCCCCGGCAGAAAGCCTTGTGTAGGAGACACACAAACAGCAATGACACCACTGAGGTTGGTCACCCATAAAAAGGATACTGGTACATCCATGGTTCACATGGTTGCTACGAATCTTACCTCTAATTAGTGGGATTGAAAAGTGTTGTTTAATGTAGTTATTCCTGCTATTACCACCTAGTCTATTATCTACAAACTCTTTAGTACAGCTGTGCTGAAGAGCAGCGTTCACTGGTACCAATCACTGTACAATCATTTTAGACATTTTTATACAAAATTTATAGCTAACATATTTTAAATTGTATTTCCTAATCTATTTAAAATTGTATTTACTTCTTGTCACAAAAGGGATCATTGCTAATGAAGCTCTCCAAAGCACTGCAATCTGAAGAAAACTTAGGGAACTACAAAAGCCAGATTGTGCAATTCCTAATTACTTTCTGAAGGCTATACAAGAAGCAAATTTAAATCATTACACATCTAAAAAGGTGTAATGGATGCATTGCTGCCTGTTACATACAGTTCATTGTGCAAACGTTCTTGGTTGTATGTTTTGTGCAGTGGGCTGTAAAAGTTGCTTAACGGGAGAAAATATATTCGATTAAAAATTTACATCAGAAGAATGTAATGGGGCTTTTTTTTTCCTTGCTATTTTACCTGCCACTAACTATTCTCATTAGTATGCAATTCCTCTTAGTCTCACAAATACATGCAGAAAACAGGACTAAAGGTGGAAGAGTTTCAGGTTTAGACTCAACCGTATCAAAGACAAAGCTTCAGAAGCCGGTCCCAGCTGGAAAGAAGCACCCCACATATTCCCACTTACAGGTGGGAGAATCCTAAAGTGACACTGAGATGCTTAAACAGTTGTGCTCCAGTGACTCCCTTCATGGTACATATCAAGGAGAAAATGGGTGGTGCGCAGACTTCCTAACAAAGCTTGGCCATGCTGGGCTGCTGCGAGTCCCACAGGGCTCCCAGTATCTGCCCAGACAGAAGCAGCCCTTGAATTGTCCCAATATGCAGGTTCAAGGGAGAAAAAACCCTCTAAACCTCTACCATATTCCCAGCAAAGCCAAATGAACCTACAGACCCTTCTGATTCTTCACTTCAAAATGTTACGGGTTAGTGATAACCACTTACAACAAAAAGCAAACTGCAAACATTCAATCTGCAGAACTGGAAGAAATTAGAAAGATTTAACATCTTTCTTAAAATGTCCTTATCTAAAAACCACGCAAGAGCTCCCCCAAGAACCGATCCAAATATCAAGAATTGCTAAAATTGGAGAAATACCTGTTTAAATCAAAATAAATAAGCAAACATTACTCAAGCCAACAATCTTCAGCGTTGCCCTCTAAATGCTTAGAAATGTGAGTTAACTTTATGACTATAAGGACCAGGTGGTCATAATGCAATAAAAAAAAGTCAAAACGTGAAGCAAGGCAATTCTCCATCATAGGGCTGTAATGACAATCACAAGGTCACCCAGCAAAACCAGTCAGGGTGAGCAGCTGAGTCCCAGCCAGCCTGGGCTTCCAAAGCACAGGGGCACATTCGTGATAACCCATATTTACAAGTGCAGTAAATGCCTACATCTGTTTTCCTGAGTTTGTCGAGCAGGCCCAATATCTGCAGGCAAGCACATAACGCAACAAATCACACCCATTTCCCTAAACCACTGTAGTCACAGTTGCAAAATGATTTAGAAAAATGCGAATTTTGAATATTCATAGACAGGAAAGGAAAACTTTCAGTAGCTAAAAGTGATAGAAATATTGAACCTGGTGTCTGTGCTGAGTAATTTGGAAAAGCACAACCCTGTGCCAATCATCTCCATCAGTTTAAGGTGTAATATCTGATTTCACACCTACAGAAATGCAGCTAAAAAACAAAGAAGTAGGAGAAAGAAAGAAATAAAATTAGCACAAATAGCTCCAGCAAACACTTTTGGAGAAAAAGCACATGGATTCCTACCTCCCAGGCACTAGCCAGGATGGTTTGAGTGCTGAGGACCAGCCTCCCTGGAGCAGAGGGTTGCTCTAGGAGCAGACTGGTTATCAGCCTGCCCCTTCCCCTGATGCCCCTGGGCATAGGTCTGACCCAAAAAGTCACCGGCTGAAGCAGTTATCCCTGACTCCATCAAGCCGCAGGTACAGATTTCAGGAAGAGTTCATCATTCCAAGGAAAATAGTGTTTCAGTGAGTTCAGGTCACCAGACTAATTTATCACCTTGGCTATCCGGCTCTTTGGAGCACCTGTGTTGGGCAAACACTGAGCACGTTTCAATACCTAGTCTAAAAAACAATGAACTTCTGAAAATGTTCCCTACCCCAGCAAGGGGAGGAAGCAGTTCTGAGAAGAAAAACTCTTTTGCAGGGAGCGGGAGGAAGGAGAGGTCAAATTGGTTAAATGACTGTTAGACAAGACAAGACAATTAACAAGCAAAGTCAAAGAAAGAAAAACCCTAAATTCTCTAAAAATGCAGCCAAACACGTGAATCTCCAGCTGCAGACCAGCCTTATCAAGATGCAGCTCTCAGCGCTTGCCGAGAAAGATGCTTCCTGCCTCAATCTCCCCGGAAGAGCAACACGATCTCATGAAAGTCACATTTGATGTGCTATGTGCTGCTCAATACCAAGAGGCTGAATTACTGGGTGCAGACCTCATCATACTCTTAAAAAGCAATTTGGAATCAGGGCTTTGATTTAGATTGGCTTTATCCTTTACTTTCAAAGTACAACCAGTAATAATGTAGTCTGCGAGTTTAGCATTTGAAACAGGAGTTCCATTTACCTCTTTGTACTTACTCAAGGAAAATGACTGTAATTGAAATCTTTCTGCTGGAAATGAAGCCCTTCGAAAATTCAAAGTGGTTGCTTGTCCTTAAGGCTTTTTATTTTAGCTGTCAAAACTGTAAACTGCCTTTCAAAGTAGCGAGAGTCTTCCAACAGAGGAAGAAATGAATGTACCCTGTGTCTAGGTACTGGGTGTTTTAATCTAATTTTCCAGCTAGGAATACAGCACTTCTCTCCCCTGGGCCCTGCTGGGAACAGGAAAATTAAGATTCACTTCAGTTCAGCAATACCTATCATCGAACCTCAAACAAGGGACAGGCTTTTCAAGGACAAAGCAAAACCTTTCAAGTCCTCCAACTTCATCTGTAAGTGCTTTCAGATACAAGCAGCAAGACGGGAAGCCAGACTGCCCACTCACGCTGCCTCCCTCCACACATCTCCCACACCTTCTAGAATTCCATAGATTTCTATGGGCTTGCCTTTCTTTTTCCCCCCTCAGATCAAACTGATTTCCTAGTGTCAGCACCATTATTCATATGAAGTCGTTGAATTTTAATTACAGAGAAATGCACTCAGACTGAATACGGGTGTTATGTAAAAATGGCTCAAGTCCAAATGACCTTATATTAAATCTTTGAAAGGGTAAACATAAAAACTTTGGGTTTTTTCCATTAGGCTCCCTTGAAGTTTATATAATAGAATGTTTGCAGTTAACTTGATAATAGACTCAAGATGAAGTTGTGCAGATTTCTACTTTAGTTAGTTTTATTATCTGATTATTTTAATCACAATTAAACATACGCTGCTGTGAAATAGTTTTACAGTGCTTGTCTAGCACAACATGAAACAACTGTTTGGATGACTTGAGCAAACTAACACAGCACAGTACATCAGTTTATCCAGCACCTCTCTCTTCTGTTTCCAGTTCCAACACATCTTTAGGATAAAAGGTGAACATCCAAAGACAGCTTAAGACCATTTCTCAGGCTCTCTGTTGCAGCCCCAAATGCACGGTCACTGAATTTTTCTCCCACCACTATAAAACAGCCACTGCACAGGCAGGCGGG
>NW_010401811.1:16405-48461 GCF_000710305.1 Buceros rhinoceros silvestris
GCAGGCGGATGATGCAAGTTGACTGGCTACGAGATTTCAAAGCAGACGCAACTAGTTTGGAGGCTCCCAGATCCCTGTGAGGGATGAATTTCCTGGAAGCTCAAGCAAGTGACATCACCAAGCCTTGGTTCAGGTCTGTCTGCAGAGGCTGCAGATGACCCAGATGGGATGAGCAACGTTCAAACACAATCAAGAGAACAGTTTATAGCAGTAAAGCGTAGTGATGCCAAGAGAATAAAACAGGTTGACAATCTGTATCTGAAGGAATATTTTACAACATACAGGCTGCCTGCAGAGTTACCTCTGACATGTATATGTAACATATGCTTTACCACAGAGGGGTCTTCAGACATCAAAATCTTCCAAAGCAAATCAAAGGCCAAAAAAAAAAAAAAAAAAAGTATTTGTGATGACCGGAGGCAAGGATGTCAACTTCAGCAAAGCCAGCTAGTTAATAAAAATGTCAATGAACTCCTTTACAAGAGAATTAAGAGGGAGCAGTAGAATGTCAGTGTTGTGGAACACACAGGAAAAGCAGTTCTCGTTATGATTAACTGAGAGAGTGCACTGTCACGAGGACAGAGACCCAACCTTTCCCTAAATGACAACCTCCCTTGAACAGAGATTATAAAACACTTACAAATGAGGAGAGTAAACTTAATTAATTTAGTTTTCATAGGCTGTTGCCAGAAGAGACATCACTGTCCTTTCTACTCACCCTCAACTAGGTATTTTCAGGTACAGGCTTTACAGCTGTACACTTGGGGAGAACTGGACACACATTGATCTGCCATAAAACGAAGCCAGCCCAAAAAACAGGAACAAACCCTGCTCAGTTCCAGCTGGATCAGCTCCCGGCCGCATGTCACCATGTGGCTGCACAAGCACTGCTGCTGACAATGCGTAGCTGGGAGTGGGAACACTCGCTCCTGCAGCAGCCCACACTCATGTCAACTGAAAATGAGAATCTGCATCTCTATGTGAGATTTTAAATCCATTCAGTCAAACTGCCGCAAAGATCTGGTTTGCGAATTTCAGAGGTACCTCAGCTTAGCTAATATAAACCCAGTTTCTAAAACCTTGACAACATGGAAGAATTGCAAAAGGATCTGACCTAATTTTTTAAACCAATGTAGTTACACTAACGCAGAAGCACTCGTTCTATAGAGTGTGTACTCGCAGCGTCCAGCCAGAGAACTGCACCAGCTCAATGAATTCAGTGTCAATTCACAGCTAAGTCAAGCTTGCACAAGACTTGAAGCTAATGCAGAATAAGCCAATTATCAACTGCATCAAGAATGTCGACACAAAATCCTGTGTTGAGCAAGGAAGGTACATCCCTGCCCCGTAGCCAGGGCTAAAATTTCTGAAGTACCTTCCACTAGGAAAGCCCCATTTCCATGCAAGGGACTGACAGTTCTTCTCACACATGAAATGCAATAAAAGACCACTCACTTCAGGTTTTGTCTTCCTGTATGTGTGCATTATGGTTTGGGGATTTTTCCCCCCCAAAGCTGAACAGACTTGGCAACTTCCCTGGTGAATCAGAAGAAAATCTTGTAAGGCACAAGTAATTCTAAAAACACCACAGATTAAATGGGTTTCCTGGATTTCATCCATGTTCAAATTTCTCAGGTTGTAGATCTCAGAAATATCTGTCTCTGACAAAACTGGTATGACAGGTTATGCAACACACACAGAGAACCTCCCGGTGACAGAAAAGCAGGAACATTATCTGCTCTGCCTGGGGACTCAAGGGCTTTCTGGTTAAACTGCAAGAGGTATTTAAAAAAAGAAACTGAATCACAAAATGTAAAGGTGAAGAAAAAAATGCCCTGGCATTTTAAATAGCCAACCTCATCCACTGGCAAACAACTACTGATTTCATTAGGGTTTTATTTCCAAGAAGATATGCAGAATTGATTTGTTTTGATGTAGATGTTTATAGGTCTGATATGACTTTAAAGAACATAGAATTATTGCAGAGAAGAGGCAAGGAGACAAAACACAACTGCCTAATAAAGTGGATTGTGCAGTCAAACTGCCTTTGTAAGACTGCCCAAAACAAATGAAAAGGGAATAGTTGAATCTGTGACTTTGTTAAATATGCTATTTGCAGCCTGGGATAAATGATAAGACATTCTTGTTAAATGAAATATATATGCTGCTTCTTAAATGAAATATATGTGGCTTCACTGTGTGCAGTAGAACTTGAGGCATAACGACAAGAAATAAATCAGTGTGGGACTGTTTGTCAGAACAGGAAATTTCAGGCTAATAGCACATGCGTGGGTTTGCCCGTTTTCAGAAGGGCATGTTGCCGACTGCTGGAGGTGTTAGGTGTTAGATAGTGAGCTGTCTTAGTGTTTTCACAAAAAAAAAAAAAGTTGTCTTGCTCTCTTTTTATTTTGCCAGATTAAATAAAACAGCAAAGCTACATCCCAACACTCTGGGTCTCAGAGTTATTGGCAACAAGACCAGTCTGTAACCTGGGGGCAGGAAACCTTCCAGGGAGATACTTGGTGAAAATGCATCACTGTCAGGCAGGTTCCCACTGAAATCTTGGTCCATCCTCTCTCCATCCCTGTCCCTCTGTTTCCCCCAGGCATCCAAGAACCAACAGACAGAAAGCACCGTGTTCCGTGCAATAGGAAATGCAGCAAGTTCCACGGTAAAATCCCCAGCCAACAGTCCATGAACACATCTCACTACCTTTTGATTGATAAAATTCCTTTCTTCCAGTAATAATTATGGACAATTAAATACTTTGTTAGTAAATGAGAAGAAAAGCACAGACTTTCCTTCAGAAGCAGGTTGCATCTCATAACTGGCTCTACAGAACAAGAAACACTCCTCCCTTTCCAGCTCCACATGAGAAAAAGAAATACATCTCTACCACTGCTTTTTCTTTCTTTAACCAACGCAGCACCATAGGAATTAGATCTGAGCTTTTATTTTCTTTTCCATAAGCACAACGCTGAAGTTGTGGCTGTCACATTTCAAGCCCTTACCCTGAGCAGCCCCAGCTTCCAGCACAGCATTATCTATCAAGCTGTAGGAAAACAAATTTGCCAGCGAAACTTCCCAGTGGCATTCACTCCGCTGGTGGCCAGAGCTGCCTGTCAAGAGAAGGGGGCTGCTGGCGACCACACTGCAATCCCTTGGGAAAGGCTGCAGGAGGAAAGGTACCGACTTACCTTCTCTGCATACTTGAACTTGACGTAGAACCAACTGGACTTGATCATTGTCTCACCTCCCGCCCTCGTTAAAAAACAAAAAAGCAACCCAAACCTATCCTGCTGCTGAAAAGCAGCGTGCCGGCACTCTTCCCGTCAGAGCTGGTGATTTTCCAAGAGGAGCACGATATTTAAGGGAAGTGAAGGGTGGGCGCAAGAAAAAGAAAAAAAAAAGGACAGAAAGAAAAAATGATGCTTTTCTTCCGCAGTTCCAGTTTGTCCCCTCTTGCCCTCCCACCACTGAGCGCGATCTCGCTTGCTGCTGCGAGCTCGCCGAATGCCTCAGCTCTGCGTTTTGCGTGAAGGGTGGGAGAAAGAAAAAGAAAAAAAAAAGGACAGAAAGAAAAAATGATGCTTTTCTTCCGCAGTTCCAGTTTGTCCCCTCTTGCCCTCCCACCACTGAGCGCGATCTCGCTTGCTGCTGCGAGCTCGCCGAATGCCTCAGCTCTGCGTTTTGCTGTCAGCTTGGCTGCCTGACAAGAGAATTCCTCAAATGGACTTCAGCTGCATTCATCACAAATGGCACATGTCAGTAAAGCCAGGAGGCTGGCTCCAGCGCTGGCAGCCTCCCAGGACCATGACCTCCCCCAGTGGGATGAATAATGAATTCCAGCACTTCCCTCCAGACACAGATTAACACCTGGCTAAACATTATTCTGACAATGAGCTTGCCCATTCGGAGAACCCTACACCACCACGTTAACCCCTCGCTCTCCCACCAAGCAGGACGGCAATGCTTTGGAGGCTGTCCCACAATGCCCTCCCGATCCCAAAGAAAGATTACAGAACTATATATAGTTTAGAAACAATAAAGCCTCTTAAGCATAAAGCAAATATCTCCTTTCCGACTCTGCGGCTGCAGTAATACTGCCATGAAACCAGAGCAAGGAATCAGGAGTCAGGCTCTCCTCTGCTTCCCACCCCCCGCTTCTCACCCCTCCCTCTACAGACCCACTTGTCAAGCTTTGATGCTGTCAGGCTAATGTTTTAAAATAATATCAGTAAAGACCCTTAAAAAACCCAAAACCAAACCCAAAACCCATCAAAACAACCACCACTATCGATATAAAACTAATGCATAAGAATCCCTGGGAAGACATCTATCGGGCTGGTGGTTGTTCTGCCCGTTCAGACACACTGCCCCAGTCCCTCTCCGGGGGTTAATGACACACATTCATTTGGTTGCAGCTCGCTGCAAATCTCCCAGCTCCAAGCTTGCCACGGAGCAGCAAATATCAGGTTGCAAACTACAGGATGAATAATCAGCCTACTGTCTTTCCGCTGTGTACAGAACGCGGTGCCGGAGCAGAGCTATCTGGCCCAGCATCCTATGTCCAAACACTTCCAGATACACAAGGGAACAGTGTAACCCTGAGTCCAACACAGATGGACCTGAAGTTTTCACACAGGTACTTGAACCTTTTTATGCTCCCATAGGATGCTGAATACGGTTCAGAATTTCACTATATGAAGTAGGAGAAAGTTTTCTCATTTTGTCGTTTTTCACCAGCTGTCTGGTTATTCAAGCAGGAGTCTCATTGTAAACTACCCTGAAAAAAAATGGGAATAATTTGCTCCTATTCATCTTCAGATCCATTATGATTTTACAGATTTTTTTGCTTCCCTTATATGACACCTTTTGGGGACTAGAGACACCCAGACTATTAAATTTCTCCTTATAGGGAAGCTCTGCATGTCTCTGCAGATGTTTTTCATCATCCTCTGTACCTTTTCTAGGTCTAGGTATGTTTTTCTTAGGCAGAGTGAGATGGAAGAAGTACACGTGCCACTGACTTACCACCTCCTATAATATGCGTGCACAGAGATATATAGAGGATGAAACAGATCCTGAAACCTACTTTTCAATACTATTCACCTAAAAACTGCAATCCATACTGATAATGGTGTCAGTGCAGCATATGACAGCTGTAACTTTGAGAGCCTGGCTACTCATTCCCTTGCCAACAGAGGTTATACAAGGGATCCAGATATCAATACTGATCAGTTACAGTTGCCTCATTTAATGGCTTGTATGGCTCTAACCTTCCTACGTGGCTTTGCACGTGAGAAGATGCCCCAGTCTGTCCCCAGCTGCAGCAGCTGGAAGTGACGCTGCTCGGCCCCACTCTGCAGTTAGACTCCTGTCCTTCCCTGCTCAGCCAGGGCACTGGGGCAAGCAAGTCCCTTCTCACCCTCCTTCACACAGCTCAGGCAAGCTGGTTCAAATCACTGCCATCCATGGCCATAGCTGGCAGAAATGACTTTCCATTGATGTCACACAGAAGTATTTCCATGCTGCTTTTAATTCCGCTTTTCTGTGGGAGAATTAACCTGTTTAAAAGGGTAGTAGAGTGTCCCTGCCTTTTTCAGGTCTATGGAAATCTCAAAAAACACATCTTGCAAAGATGATAGTGGATGACAAGGTCTCCTAGAGGGGACATATATCCAAAGAAAACACTCACTTTTATGCACCTAAAAAGCTGTTTTTGAAGTAGCAAATGAATAAATAGGACAGATCTGGCTGTACATTTGAATGAGATCAGGTCAGTGCATGAGCCTCGCTTCCTTCCTAGCTGCTGCCTGCCAAGGGCTCTGCTGCTCCTCCGGTCCCTGCAGCAGAACACGCTGCCTGCTAGCACTGTCCGCCCAGGATTTACACTGCAGACACCAAACGGGAAGCACAGAGGTTGTGTCAAGAGCATGACTCACCCTCAAGCTGCCCATGTCCACCCAGACACCCTGCTCTCTTGTACCCAATTATAGGAAGTTTGCTTGCTGCATTGACCCAAGAGTCCCCGAGGGGACCTTGGGGCAATATCACGGGGTGCAGCCACTGAAGAAGCAAGCAAGCTTTGACACGGCGTACCAAGCACAAACAGCTGTGCCTCAAAGCAATTACCAGGCCCTGGATGCTTTCCACTGCTTCATTAGCATCTGGCAGGACCTAAAGTTCCAGTATCACAAAACACAGAGCTATTATTTTATCGCAGGAAAATGCACAACGACATCCCTTGAGAGCTGTCCTTCTGTAATCAAAGGACAAGTGCAGCGCAGGGAACGGAGATGCAGAATTTCCAGCCATCAGGGTCCCCAGCCAGGGAGAGAAGAGCCACTCACGCCACAGGATTGCACATTTTTTGTTGTGCTCTTGAAACCCAATGTTAGCATTCCCAAACAGCCCCTGGCAGCACCAGCAGAACCCGGTTAGTTCTTGTAACACTCATAGCTGTTGAAGTTTGCACATATACATGAAGCAGACAACAGCTTTCTACACCACATTCATCTTTGTGGTTAAGCAATATACACCATTCATTTCAAAATTTACAGTGTCAGCGCGTTGTCTGAGGCGCATCTGAGTCTCATATTTTATCGAGTTATTGTCTATATGGTGCATCACACAACAGCTTCACCACTATTTGCCAATTCATCTTCACTTGTTAGGGACACACTGTCAGACAAACAGTACCTTGGTCAGGAGTTCGTCCCTAAACATGCTGAGCGCTAACCACCCTAACTCTGTTATCCCACATCTTCTCTTTCCAATAACGTGAAATAATTTACTATTCAGATTCTAAGTTTTTAGAGTCAAAATCCAGACTGGTTTTTATACACCCCTACAAAGGGAAACATTTTGATAGAACAGATGCAATTCTCCTAGAATAATCATATTTTGATGTATTCAGCAGGTTTTGTCATGCTCTAATATACCATTTCAAATGTGAGACACTGTGAGGAACTGAAATAACCTCCTTTTCAACAGCCCATTGGTTTTAAGCCTTTTAATACACCCTAATGTATATTCAGATATCGATCCATACTCATTTCTATTACTCCCCATGACAAAGCTAATCATACACCAACACAAGCAAATTAAACAGCAAGTAGTACCAATTTGATTCTTAAGTCGCCTAAAAGCAGGGCACCCCTCCTGCTCTTCTCTTTGACTCCAGGTTTGTTCTCAAGTCAGACTAATAGGGGCAAACCGGGCAGCACATCACCTTGTTCATGCCACAGCACAAATACCCTGAAGAACCCCCTTGGACAGGCGCACAGTGTAGCCAAACTACACTGATCCTGGCAACGCTAAAGAGCACAGACCCTCGTGCCAAGCAAAATGAACCTCTGCGGCTGTGAGTGTGTGTGCAGGGAGGCTAAAGCAAGATGATGTATCTGCAGCAGGGACTACATCCAAGATGAATTACATCCATTCTCATCTCCTTGGCACTATGAGAGCAGAAAATCATCTCACTCCCTATTACCATAATAGCTTTCACACTTCCCAACCAGCAGAGAGAAGTGCAGGGACGTTGAAAAAAAAGGACATAAACAACAAGCACAAAGTTTAGATAAATAGGAAGATCCCACCTACAGAAGTTGTTTACAGCAATTTTTATAATTAGCCTGTGAAGAAAAAAAAAGCAACTTGGAATAAGTATAAATGAAAAGGATTTTGAAGTGTTTTTCACAGTTCCTGATGTACCAGCCAAAGCAGTAATCCCTGCAAGATATCTGAAGCTGAGAGCAAAGCCTGTGGCATCTGCAAGTTGACAAAAAGAGGAAGTTTTTCCCCAAGTTCAGAGAACTGCGGAGGAATATGGATTAGTCTAAATGAAGTGCAAGAGCTGAAGCTCCGTCTGCCTCCCTTTCAACATGCCCAGCAATTCCTGAGCTTTAAACTAGCAAATACCAGATTCACTTCAAAATACCCATATTCCATAACAGCGTTTCTCTTTTAGCAGTAGCGCAGAATTATGCCAGGTCTGTCATCAAACCCCTTTACATCTTAAAAGGATTCCCAGAGCATGGGCAGTGAGGAAAAGGGTCAGAATGACCAAACCCAACCATTATCAATGGCTGTGCCTCAGAACCAACACGACAAACTAACAAGGCGTCCACAGCCTCCTGAGGCCCGTGTTACCAGACGTTTCTGATTCACATGAAGGCCAACAGGGAACTATCATCTTTCAGGCTAATAGAAAGCGCTGTGGGATTTGCTGTCTTGTTATTAACATGATAACAATCCCGTCTTGTACCTTATAACCCCACCCTCCCATCAACACCATCTGCTCTTTCATCTTGAGCGCTGCTGAAAAATCTCATCATAAACATGCTGCTGTCAATTCATACTTCTGTGCATGTTTTAAAAAGAAACTCTCTAGGTCACTGGTTTGAACCCAATGTGGGCTGGCAGCATCCAAGCGCTCTCATGCTTTAATATCCACTTAGAGGAGGCACAGATGAGCCGCATCACATGTCAGGTGCATCAAAGATCCCAGGACTGGCACCATTTCACAGAGACAAGATGCAGGAGGAAGTGGTCCAGGAGGCCAGTGTCACCCCTTTGTCCCTGCAGACAGAGCCAGGCTTATGGGAACATTTTTTTGCAATGACTGAGAGGTGCAATTAACATTTTCCCGGCCTGTTTCTGCTTTTCCCTGGGACTAGGATAAAACTTAGTAAGTAATGCTTCCTGATTCAAAGGGAAGGAGTACAGCCTAACTTGAGAAAAGCAGTGTCAAGTGCTACGTCTCCCGCAGTGAAGTGCCAATTTGTAATGAGTTACGGTGAGCGATGACCCAGCTCAGGCATGCGCTTAGCTTTCTAGGTGAAATTATGGCTAGAAGGCGCAACCACAGAAGCCTGAAAGATTGAAAGACACCTCGATGCAGTCCACAGAGGACAAGAAACAGACATTTGCTAGTGGTTACAATCTGTGACAGACAGACTGAGCCAGATGAAGGCCAGCCCCGAAGCCTGGCAGAGAGGAGCCAGGCTCGTGACGGCTCACAATATGTTAGCTCTGCCACACTGAGTTATATCAGGTTGCAAAAAGGAAAGTTACTGACATTATATGACATATAAGTAACTGTGCCAGAAAGTCATGTGCAACTATCTGCAGCAACAGGAGGCAAAGGTTGCTTAACATGTCTCTTTAACCACTCTGAAAAAGAAGGTGCAGTGCTATAATCTGTCATTTAAAAAATAACAATAATTGCCACATGGACAAAACAGCTTATGGTATTAAAAGATCAAATGATACTTTTGTAATCCTACACAATGCTTCTGCATTTTGTTCCTTGGCTTTCTGGTTTCTACAGCCATAGCACTTTCTGGCCAGGGTTTTATTACCTGGAGAAAAGTTCACTTCTGAGAAAACACCAATACTCAGGAGTGTTTGAAATGACACAATTCTCAAATGCAGAAAGCAGTGACTTCTGACACTCCACCATTTCATCCTACTGAAATCCACCTCTGCAATACATTATATAATTGTCTGTATATATCTCCCTCATTTACACACAGAACAGGAATGAGAAAGCAATACACCCAGCAGGAAAAAGAAAGTAAAGCAATGCCTGGAAAAACACCACCCTTCCATGCAATGTGTGTATATACATTCAAGCACTAACCCAAGTTTGCTTTGAATATAAAGAAGGGATTTGATGGCAGGGCACTAACGCCCACAGTTAAATCAAGTCCTGCTCAGCAACACGTTTTTCTGTGAAAATCCACACCAGCACAGACAACCTGCGGGGCCAATAGCTCCTGCGGTCAGCAATGGACACAGTGTCATTTACACCGCAGCAGAAAGTGCTGCAACCTACTCAACACTCACCGAGGCACAAGGCTGGGCACAGGGACACTGATCGAGGACTATGGAGTAACTATAAAACCATAAAGCTACATCCTCCTCCTCCCACATGCTGTGAGGTGCCTGTGTCTAGCAATGTGGTACACCAGCAGGTCACAGAGCTCACTCACCCAGGGCAGCCTCCAGGCAGTCCACTCACACTGTCAGCACAAGCACAACCTATAAATGGGATGTGATCCCTGCCAGGGGGAAACAAAAATTCAATTCTTCTTCTGTTACACAGAACAAGTGCCCAGCACAGTGCAGGAACACAAAAAACAACCGATATCTCCCAAGCCTGAGCATATCAGCCCCTGAAAGATCCTTATTTCTTTGACTGCCAGAAGGTCTATGTGCTCATAACCCACTGCTCCGGGCGGCTCTCAGGACACTGGATGCTACCTGATGGTGCCCGTGCTCCGCATGCTGCTTTGATCAGATCTGAGGATGCTTTGTAGTCACCAAGCAGAAAAACCACTCCAACTAAACCAGATGGAGACCACAGCCCATAAACGTGCTTATGCACGTGCACGTATCCTTCAGTAAAGAACAATCAGTTGATTTGAACTTGTGTTGTCGTTTGATTTTCAAAGTAATTCTAATTCTTATGAAGTTTCCCTTTAAAAATGGGATTTTGTTCTTTAATATTCATTGACTTCTCGTTTGCTTCCCACACACAACACATTATTTACTCTACAGTGGCTCAGTGCATCAATTATGGTAATAGTTTGTGAATAACATTGGCATTATGGGAAAATGAGCCTGGTTATTTAGCACTAGCTGAACCATCCCTCTGGAAAATTGTCACAAACATACGTATCATATGCCTGCACTTAAACATATCTGTAATTACACTAGTTTATTAAGAAAAGCCAGTTGGTTGGGTTGTTTCTCTTTTTTTTCTCCCCTAAATCCTCTTTCTTAGCGCAGACTAACATCTGTATAACCCTTTCCCTTACTCAGACAGCCAAGGTGAAGGCTAATGACGGTTACCGTGTTCTCATGGCAGGGATTACTTTATGTGGAGATGTTTGGGGTGTCAAGCATCTTCGACATTAGTTTAATGCAGAAACCATGGCTCAGTAATTGTGGTGTTTGATTAATGCTCTGTTTCAGTCCCTTCGGCTAAATTCCAAGCTCATTTCAACTACTGTAAATTCTGATTAACATCTGTATTACATCAGCACCCGGAGTTTAAATTCCACAAGCAGGAGTGCACAGTGATAGGCACCGAACATGGAAACCACCACAGTCCTTACTTTACCCAGAGTAACTGTACTGCTACTAAAATTAATCCGGACCTTCTAACAAATCATTATTTAGGAATACCCAGAAAAATGAACAGCTTTGTGCATAGAAGAGCTGTAGTACCAGAACTCGCGGTGGTTCTTACACTCGGACTGCAAAATTCCTGCAAAGAAGCAGTTACGTTTGTATACAGCAGCTGTTGGCTTGCTGTTAGAGTGTTCCCTCTAAGTTCAAGCATACTTGGAGAAGGTTTAAACTTTTCTTAGAGCACTGCAGATTTCCACAGAGCACCTAACTGCTGTCTTCATACATAAGAAAGGCACAAAACTGACCCTTTGCACGAAAAGGAAGAGTAACACAGACAGAGCAATGCCATGGAAGGTACTTGGCTCCTAAAGTCAAAGATTACATAGGCTATTGACACTGAACTGCATCCTCCTCATTCAGCCAGATGTGACAAAAATAACAATGTTGGACAAGTTTTAGTTTGCTCTACCTCTGTAACACCTTCCTCCCAGGTTCGCAACACATGGAAAGTTCCAGGTATTGGGGTATGCAATACAAAAACGTCTTTACACCAAGCACATCTAGCTGTGTGATTTTTCATCTGTTGTGACAAAATCGAAATGGCTCTTACTTAGGCTGTGCCAGCACACGATGTGTGAATTTGGAAACTGCTCGAATGCTCATGCTCCCAGCTACGGAATGAAAATCTCCATAGTTAAAGCTTCAGCAGTCCCATAACTAACAAAGTACTTTAATCCACAACAACAAAGCCCAAAAGCTTGCCCCATCCTTTCTGGGCCATGTTCCACTCACCACAGCAACCCCAAATCAAGCCAAACCTTTTTCCTCCACTTTAGGCAACCAAACAGCACAGCAGCGTGTTCACCACAAGACTCAGAAGCAATTTTTTTGTCCTGTCTCAGTAGAAAAGGTGTGCTTGTTTCAAGAGAACAGGTTGTCAGCTCTTGACAAGTCTGTATCAAAGTGTCTGCAAAGAGAATGGCAAAGGTCAGGCTGATGCTGAGAGCTGGCACTGCAGTGATGTACCACAAGCTCCCATCTCTGCTGGAAAAACGTTCAGCTCTTTGACACACTCTCTGTTGCTACAAGTTTATCTTCCTGATCCTAAGAGAGGAAAGATAAAAATAGACATGTAAAAAGGATGAGGAAAAGAAAGGGGAAAACATGGCAGAATAGTCCCCTCCCTCAATTTAATTATTGATGCAGACAGCCTAAGCAATCTGTAAGCCATATACATAATGTATTTACTTGAAAATCCCAGCAAATCCACACGGTATTACAGAACAAACTACAAGCTGATCTGGGAGCACTGTCTTAAGAACTGGGTAAGCTGTCTCCATGTACTCAAAAATCTGTTTGACAAACGGAAAGATTAGATTAATGTTAATAATCCTAACGTGCTCAGCAGCACTCGTCCTACCCCGGCAATACAGCTCAGGCATCTGCGGTCTTGTTTTGCATCCACAGCAGATACTTTTTGCAGCACCCACTTGCTTGTTTAGAATGACAAAAGGCAAGACTGGCTCACATTCTCCAGACCCTCCTGGTTTGATTATACACACCATCAGTAATGTTTAGGGATCAGCCAGAAAGCAGCAGATGTTTTACATAGCAAAAGACCATGTTAAAAATAAATAAATAAATAACTTCTTGAAACAGCTGCTTTTAGGTTTTGGACTAAGGAAATTGGGACAAAGCCCGATTTCAGTGAAAGATGCTGTGTCCTGCTCAGCTCTACCTGTCATTGACTGGAACCACATGGACAAGAAACACATTGATTAAAAATAATGTTCCTTGTAGAGCTTAATAGAGAGCGTAAGCATCCGCTGGCAGCACAGGCGAAAATGCAAAATCTGTAGCTCATTAAGCCATTCATTGTGTTTCAATTTCAGAGTTTCATCTGGCTCCGTAAGAACCTACAGCCAGCCAAGGATTTCCGTATCTTCACTGCAGAGCAATAAACGAGCTTGTGCGCTACACAGCGAAGAGGGCAGAGGATGGGCACTGACACTGTCACCCTGCAGCACCCTGGTCCTGACATGGTGAGCGCAAAGGCACAGGCTGAGCTTTTGTTCCTGCATCCACAGGCCCCGGTGAGCGCGGCTGGACCAGACCCCCTACTCCTGCAATGCCCAGATGCCTGCGAGTCCTCTGCTGCAGGGCAGAGCCTGTTCACAATTTTCTTCTCAACCACCAGTACGAAAACACAAACCTTCAGACAAACGGATCCTTCACTTCCTCTTAGCTGCTTTTAGTGGTTTCTTTAATCTTTTAAGCTTCTGGGTCTAATCCAGCAGCTGCCATCAAAAGTACTTATACAAGTGCAGGGGAGGGAGGAGGGAAAGAATGGGATATACTGAATCACAAAACACATTTCCTGAGCCTCTTTGTTCTTACACACACACACAAGTGCATTTGAAAAATATCTGTTCACTGGCCAAACACATTTTGTCCATACTACCTGTGATGTCCAATACTGCCTTATCCTATAAAAATAAGCTTTAGAGCTACACTACCAAATAAATAAGATGACATATCTGAGGTAGCAGACTGCAGCACATGCATGGACCACACAATGGTGTATCTCCATGGTAGAGTAGCTCATGCATGAATGCCCTATAAGCAGACAGTTCCCAAAATGGGAATTCCTGCTCTTTCCTGGAACCTGATAATATTGTTTTTCTTCAAGGAGGGCTCCTGGAGTCAGCAAGCATACAAGAATGCTTGTTCTCATCTCAACAACAACGGAAAGTGTGTTTCAGCAATCCTGGAAGAAAACATGGTCTGAGAGCATAGTAAAAGTTGAAAATCCATAAACAAAGTGAAACCAAACCTGCTAAAATTTCATTATTTAATTAAAAAATCCAAACCATCAAACAAAACAACACAACTTCTGCAATTTTGAGCACCAGGCTCTTACAATTTCTGTAGGACGCCAACAGTGGTATAAGTAAGTGCAAAAGCCACATGTTTCAGGGGCTGGAGAGGCACCAGGTGGACAAATCCCCTGCCCTGCTTAGGGTGGTGCTTTTGGTCTTGGTATTCCCTGGACACACCACACACAAATGCCCTGTTTATGCTGGTAAATTTGCAGTAAATTTGCTGGTACACCCTTCTCTTTGAGCACAATCTCATCTCCCAGCACACTACATTAATCTACATATATCTACATTAAGTTACTAAAAATAGCATGTCTTTCTTACATAAACACAACATAAAGGAATTAGGTGACAGCTGACTGAAAGAATCCCTTTAAAGGCGAAATTTGCTGTGCACCAAATGGAGCCAACACTTCCAAGCAGCAAAGCCTTTTTGTATTAATTGAAGCAGACAGACAAGGGCTTTTAGATAAAGACACACTTTGCCTTGAAAGAAAATACGTTTCCTCTGCACACCGACTCGGTTACTCCTATTCCCACTCATAAGTAAGATGATGGAGTTTCTCCAATGGATTTCTGTTCCTGGGGCAGATCTGTTAACAGCACCCAACCCGGTGCAGGTCCCAGGGGAGCTCCACAATTCCCATTGCCTTGGAGGGTTTTCCATTTGAAACCAGAAGCACCCTTCAGGCTGTAAAATACAGTTTGAAAGAAAACTCACCTAAAGTTTTCCTCAAGGAAAAGCTTCTAGAGTTTCCAGAGTGCCTCATCTTTTTAAATTACGTGACAGCTGTCCAAATACAAACCAGAGCAGTATTAACTTCCTGCGTCTGCAGGCATTTTGAACAATTCTTCAGTGTCTCAGAGCTTATACCTCCAACCACAGGATGAAGTTCACCAGAACCAACTCAGTAATACACAAGAAAGTTAATATGCAAGTAAGTCTGTGGAAAAAACAATTTTTTTTTGCATAACCTGGCTAATATCTAAATGTCAGGGTAGTGAATAATATCTGAATTATTAGATCAGGATTCATCTCCACACCCGTGTGGAGAATACACCACTAAGCGATGGCTCACAGCCGGATACCGAACTGCCAGGAGGTCCCTGTTGCAGAATGGAAAAAGAATTAGATAACAACTCCAGAGACACACGTTTGAGAAAGCCAACACCAAACGTCACTGACGCTGGTCAGAAGGAGACTCTGTGCCATTTGCTGCCGAGCAAACAGGGGAAGTCTGGACAGGCGCAAACTCAGCTGTTTGGACTGGAAACAGTAAGTCGCTGCCCGTTCCCCACACCACTGTGAAATGCTGTTTTGGCTCTCAACTGTAGCTCACAAGGCTCCATTTCACCCTGGGGGTCCCCTCCAGATGTCATCGGTGGTGTGGGGCCCCATGGGGACATAGCTGCATGCACGGCCATTACCTGGGGATGCCTGCGGCCCCCTGTGGAGGGTTAGGAGCGTGTTCTCCCTGGCAGCTGTCACAGTGCGACTGAGCTCTGTATCTGAAGTCAGAGCTATGTTGAGGACAACTGAGTGTTTGTAGATTCAAGTAATCTTCTATTGATCACAATATCAGTCTCCATGTTGCCAGGTTACAGGGCTGTAGGCAGGACGTTCCCCGCTGCTGATGCACAACCTGCTGTGTGACAGCCAGGCAGATCTAACACCTACTCCCAAGCCCCAGTTCACGTTTAAAATTCATTGAAATTTAAACAGCATCAACAGAGAAAACTGAGATCACTCCTGACTAAGGCAGCATCTAGGCCACATTTCTTGGAAAAACAGGTTTGCAAACCCCTGCAGAGGGAAATTAATTTACCAACATGCAGGTCATCCCCCCCCTGCCAACACATCCTTGCAGACAGGAGTGGGACGGAGAGCATCCTCTCTCCTGGTTTTGGTCTCACAGAGAGCACCCTCCTCCGTGCCATCTCCTCACTGCCGTTCAGACAAGACACAGGACACAATAACCTACTAAGCAAACAACTACACCATCTCCTGGGGGCCTGACCCCAAAATGCTCTCAGGGAAAGTAAGAAATGGAAACTCAATTCTTCCCATCCTCAGTAAGCCACGCTGCTGGACTTGCTGCTGATCTGCTGAATTCCCCCAGCTCTCCCCAGAGCTGAAATCCCAACAACACTGAGCTCGATTTGTAAATGGCTTTGGGAGACAACTAAATCAGGTTTTTGCATAACCTAGACCCTCAACAACTACAACTTTTAAAATATCTTCTGAGTTTTGCTTCTCATATGTGCTATTTCTGCACATGTAAAAGCCTTCAAGGCTGCAGTCCTTCAGGCTGCACACTTTCTCCCCCACACCTTCACAAAGTCCATGCCAAGAAACTAAACTACTACTTTATTGTAGCAAAGCAAACACCAACCTTCTGTTGTAGGTTTTATTCTTGCACACTGTTTTGTGATAGGTATTTAAAAAACCCTCAGTAATCCCTGACTCCCACACAGCACTCTGTCCAGAACAGAACACATTTAGACCTAGAAAAAAAAGGAGTTCAGAAAGAGGACTATGTGTTTCCACATCGCTACTGGCATTCGAGTCCTCTTCAGCCACCCCGCCTTCAAAAGCAAGCAGGCGAATAGCCCCTTACAAATGGCTCTTGTTTCCCCCCCTGAATGTTTTTATTCATTGGCTTCAGCACTGTTGCAAAGCACATGGGAGAGATGACCCAAAGTGACAGGGCAACATCCCTGCATAAGCTGCTGCTAATAGAAGCAGCATTCAACAGTATTACCACTCACTGGTCACATTTTCCAAGGAAAAACACAAGAAAGAGAATCTGCAGAATGTGTAAGCTCGGGCTGCATGACACGCAGCTTCATAAAAATACATAAAGAAATGGGGTTTTCATAATCCGGCTTTTTGTTAAGGGCAACATATTTTGGACATGTCCACATACTTGATCCACAGCACGTATCGTATTAAACCAGCCAAGAAGTAAAATGAATTCTACCAGCTATCTGTGGTGAAGTCCAGTATGAAAATTACTGAATTACAGCCCCTTTAAATTGAGAAGGAAGCAACGACTCCTCTTACATGATATCCAGCAGGACTGCAAAGCTAGAGTTGAATAAAAAAAGCAGCAAGGTGAATTACTAGACACTAGCCTTAAAGCTAAATTAAAGAAGACAAAAGCCTTTTCTGGTGTAATTTCCTCCTTTTATTTCTCATTTTTAGACAATTATGTACTGCTGGGTATAAGCCCGATAGGACGATCTAGAGCAATGCTTCTCCACCTTTTCTCCACTGAAGGATTGAGCTGTTTTGGAGGGGGGAAATAACATAAAATGCCAATCCATATTATATTCCATTTTTCACCCTCAACTGGGAAGAACAGGCTGCTACTGCAGCACCTATTATTTCTCTAGCAGAACCATATTGTTTTACAAAATGGCAACCTTAGTGCAATAATTAGGTATATTTTAATTAAGCACCAGCAGCCAGCAAAGGCACATAGCTATACCGCTTCAGAAACGTGCCTGAATGCACAGGGAGAAGGGCGTTCACTTTTTTTTTTTTAGACCAGTTGTTTTGTGGAGCCCCTTTGTTGACTTAGAGACCTCAGGTTGAGCAAAGCTACTCCAGCAGAGAACAGACCAGGATTCAAGAAACTTGCTTGTTGTGGTCAAGCCTAAGTTTCCCCATTTTTAAGACTGCTTTTATTCAATTTTATTCAACTGTCTGGTGACTTTGGCCGTGCTCTGAAATGCTCAGATAGCCACTCTACAGCAAAGCAAAGCATTGTTTGAGGCAGTGGGCAATTCCTGTTAACCTGGCACAGGCTACCGCCCCTGACATCCCAGGATGCAGCCAGAGAGGGAAAAACCAGAACACACATACAGGCTTTCAAACCAAGGGATCCGCAATCACAGTTTTTACATGGCCTAAATGGTCTCCACAAATAGTTGGTGAATTACGATTTTGCTTTCCATTTACAGCAAAAAGGGAATAAGCACCTTCAGGACCCAGTGCTGCCCAGAGCCTGATGGTTGGTCCTTGCACTCCTCACTGTCACATGTGGGGCACAGATGAAGGCACAAGATTACTGCTCCCAGCATTAGCAGCTGCATCTCCTAAAGAAGATATACGGTCTAGAGAAGCAGGAGGAGGCCAGATGTTTCATTAGCTCAGGATGCTCTGCAGGAAGAATACAAGGGTGAGCTCTCAAACTCCAGTTTGCATTAGGGAAGTAAGCTGCCACACATGTGCCCTCCAGCAGCTTGAGCCGTGGCTCCTGACAGACCAGAACAGGGCATAAGGATTTACTTGCCGCAGTTCTGCCTTGTGCAAAATCCATGCCACTCAGATATTCTTCTGAGTACTTTTCCTCTGGGAAAAGTGTAGCATATTCCCTAGAAAATGTGGACAGCTGCCTCAAAATGACTGTGGATTTGGGCTCAGACGATCAGGGAACAGAAGCATAGCCATGACGTTGCAATGACACCTGCGGATGAGGAAGGCTGTGGTAGGGAACACGTGAAAACAGTCGAGACCCAGAGTTCACAAGGCAGAATGATGTCTCACCATGTGCTTATGGAAACATAAGACTATGGGTGGAGAAGTACATGAGGGGATGAAGGAAATGTTGCAGGGTAAAAGGAATAAGCTAGTCATATACATTGTTCTTGGCTCCTGCGAATGCATAGACAGGAGAGCAAAGCAAGGTACCTAAACACCCAAGCACCTGTACACAGCGTATGATGGACTGCAAAAAAAACCTACCCCAGAAAGAGGGTATCGTCTATTTTGGCAGCAAGAGGAAAAGAAAATAAAAGCGTGCACAGTCTCTTTTCCCTGTATGATATGACAATAGGTGTGTGAAATTCTTTTCCCTCTTTCTTCCTCACCCTCTGGCTGCCTCCTCTAGCTATGCACACCAGAAATCAAGGAAACGAGGCAGCACTCACCATTTTGACAAGGGCAAGCTGTCGCTCGTATCATCTGCAGACAAACATAGCAGTAATAGCTCCATTCCATACCACAACAAGCAGACCCAAATTCAGATCAATGTACTGCACATCTAGCAAGATGGTCTGTATTTATTCGCCAAATAGCAACTAACGTGCACAGGGTACTTAAATCCTTTGTGCTTCTTAAGGATGGTTTCTGCTTTCTTCGAGTGAAGAAGTCAAGATGTAGCAGCTATTATTCTGTTTGCCCAGCAGCCTGCCAGCAACCAGGGCTCTGCGAACAAAGGAGGTTAACAACAGCTGCTGCTTGGCGGTATTAAAGGATGCCATCCATAATGACATTACACTATCCCTTTTACTTAATAAGCACCGAATTTAAAAATAACCTACAGATCTCCTTTGACTTGTGGAAGATCTGGAAGCTGAGATGGAGGGTGAGGGGAAAGAAGGGAGGAAAATGAGTACTTTTTGTTGGGCAGTGATTGCAGAGCAGTTGGACTGAAGACAAAGAATCCTGCAGAATAAATGGAAACCAATATAACAAAACAGCAAACCCATCAAACATGGGGAGATGACAAGATGAGGAGATGACAAGTGATTCACATAATTATTTTTTTTAAAAGTAAAAAATAATAATAAAGATACCCTGCACATCCAAAATACCAGACATTTTCAGAAGACTCAGCAAGGCAATTTACTCCAGACTCATGAACATGAGCAAGCAAACATGAAAAGCTTTTCACACACATGCCATGCCCCAGTGCCAACTATTTTTCCCTCCCATCAGGCCACCTCCTCTAGTCCTCAGTGAGGATCAAACAATACTGGAGAAAAGAAAAACTAAAGGTAATCGCTAACACATGAAAACCAACAGCAGTAAAACCAGCTAGTGCAGAAAGCAAATGCCTGTGTTCTCGGTCCCGAATGGAAACCTGACTGCTGGAGGCTTTGCTGCTTCGCGTTTGCCTTGAAGCTATAAATGTGATACCGAGGTCAATGTGTACACAACCAGCGCTCTGACAGTAATTCAAGGCACGCATGGCCTTTAGGCCCCCGTTTGCCTGCTCAGGAGCCTCTCAGTGGAGCCGGGAGGCAGTGGTGCCTGAGGGGCAACCCCTTCTGCGTCCTTCAGGCATCTCCTACCTGCAACAGTGGGAAATGCAAACAGACAATATAAACAGGAAAACAGGTCACACTTCAGCGATTTTGAACGTCAAAATATGGAAGGGACTCAACAAAGGAGCAGGGGAGATGACAGGAAAGTGTATCACACACTTCGATGAACCCATTTGATCCTGTTACTGATCAAACTTTTTCAGTGAGATTGTCTTCTATTTTATGCCTTTAAATGAAAAAAAGACCTTGATCTTACCATTAAATTTACGCAGATAGATCCCCGAGGCAATACTTCTACAGAAAACATCACCAAAGTGCAAAGACATTGAATTAATAATGCAAACACTGTACGTGTATCCAGAGTCATTCTGAGGATTCAGCAGCTGTCAAATCCTCCAGCAACCTCCGCTCTGTCATTCTGACTTTAGTAGTAATTGGAGATTTCCTTAAAGCCTCCAGCTCAGGTGCCCTTTTCCCTTCTGGAGAGGCTGTACTGAAGATGGGCACCATTTGCAGCGGGAGGCATTAGCTGTCCCTTGCCACTCACCCCGCATGTGCAGAGGGAGAGAGGCTCTGCTGGGAAGCTGAGCCCGTCCCCACCTGACAGGCTCTGCGCTATATTAGCTTCCTTCACACAATGCCACCAAATGTCAGCACGAAGGTTTGGTGGAATTAGGATCGCTGTTAGATTACTTAACAGCTGTATAATTAGCCACGCTAAGCCTAGATGTTTCCCCTTGAAACCTAGTTTTTACAGTTATAAATAGCAGTGTTAATGATCTCCAGCATCACTGGTTACACTTGAAGGCTTCAGCCCCTCCCGGCCTCCTCCAGCTCTGGTGTCACTCACTGAATGTCACATTCTCCTGACTTTCTCGCAACAGTTATAGAAGGAGACAAAAAAAGAACAGGAAAAATAAAGCCCAAACAGAAGTGAACTAAGAAAGATTTTTGTCCTCACACTCCTTAAAACCTTAGCAAATAACAGCTGTAGCTTGTACTTGAGCAGTATTTTCAAGCATTAACTTAATTACCTTTCTCAGTAGCAGTAGGAGATGGTACCAGCATTTTATACACAGGTAAAGTGAGACAAAGGAGTGAAATAGCCCTTTTGGAGTCACACAGCAAGATGATGAATGGCATCGAGAATGAAACCTGAGTGCCCAGCACATCATCATGCTATTTACCAAATGGTATAAAGCACCGGGGTACTCTAGCAGTGAGACATCTTTCATAAATCTGTCATGGCACACTGCATGCTAATGAAGGTATATGAAGAGCATTTTTCTTTATTTTGAAGGTATTCAGTGCAGGAAAATCTGAAAAAAGAGTTCACGCACTTTAGATAAATTCCATTTGCCAAATCTATGAATGAGGCAGAACCCAGATTTGTCACCTCTGAAACCTGAAGTTCAGAAGATGCAATTCTTAGGGCTTCCCCATACTGTTAATTTATCACCAGTAATATTATCACCTAACCAAAATAACCCACCACTTCCACCAAAGACTAAAAATATTTCTTTGTAAACATTTCATCTCAGCAAAGCTTTAAAACTCTGCAATGCGGCAACACAATTTCTGAAAACGTCCATAGCACAGATTACAGACAGAGTTACTGTAAAAAAATGATAATACACAGATATTTTCATCTGTTCCAGATTTCCCACCATGGCTGGCACCACACATTTGAAAGAGAGAGCATCTTTGGAGGTAAAAAATAATCAAGTGAGAACTTTAAAGGCTGTTTCCAGGAGAACCGTTAGAGCTTTGCTACGGTTTAGAAATGAAAATGTGAGATAATACCATAAACTGAACCCTGCTGCTTATGATTCCCTCTGCGGTTATAACCAGAGCCAGTCTGTGCTTTGACACCCTGGGTTTCAAAAGAAGGTTTTGAGGGAATCTTCCCTCCAGCAGCCCCAGAAACGATTCACACAGCTTGTCATTGTTCAGCACTTGGCTTGCTGAGGAGGGGTGGCAGGCCTGGAGCAGAGCAATAAGCTTCCATGGTATTCCCTCCACTGTATACACACCCCCCACAATACTCCCTGTATCCACTAATTGCTCTAATGCACCAGAGAAAACAAATCCTCAAACGCCAAGGGTGAAGGGAGCTTCTAAGAGCAGTGCAAGGCTCTGCCTGCAATATCCATGATGGATACTCACACCTGCCGCAAATCCAGCGTAGTTCTGAGGACACTTTCCACGAGAAGGAAATCTCATTATTGCTTTTCTTTCAGACAGGAAAAAGCAGCGCTGTAAGATGAAGTGACTTCCCAAGATCTCCCCGAGACGCTGATCGCAATATCGCAGCCGGTGTAACCCCTGCCCTGCGCGCTTCACACATGCTGCTTCACCCAGAGAGTGAGCCTAAGCGCCACGTTCCCACCAGAATTAATAGCCCAGGGGCCAAGATACTAAAATCTTTTACTCGTGTTACAGGGACGGTGAGGAGCCGCAGCCTCTGAGCAGAACAGCACTGGGCGAAATGCTCCTCCAACACAAAGCATAAAACCCTGCAATTTGTGATTATTTATCAGCACCCATGCAAGACAGGCTTCTCCCAGCCAGGAGATCAGCTCAGTTATTGATCACCCGGATGAGAAGACAAGTCTCGATCACATGCAAGTTAAACAGCAGAACATGAGCTGCAGGAAAAGGTCTGCAAGCAACATGCAAACCCCAGAATACACACACTCTATATTTCGACCATTTGATCTGTTAACAAAACTGAGAAAATCTGAATTAAAAACACCCAGAACCCTGTCTTACCCCAGAATTACTGGCCTATAGTTTACATATGTGGCTATTGATTTTTCTCTCATCGTTTTCCGGGGTCCCCATTTTACAGACACACCACCACCCCGAACTGGAAAGATTTTCAGGCAGAGAACCCATCAGCCTCTTTCAAAGGGTCTCCACACAAGTTCCCACCAGTCCATTAACAAAACTGTGCCCATTATTTTATCAAGCGTTTCCACTAAAACAAGTGACTTGCAAAAAACCCAGAAATCCCCAACCAAATCCTCTCTGTTCCTTCTTTCAACTTTTCATCTTGTATCTGGTAGGAGCGGGGGGACACTGCTCAGGTGGCAAAACGGTCCTCGAGCATCCTAGTGCAGCAGTAACTCTCTGTACTCTCTGCCTTGCACAGCAGCCACACTGGAGAAGGGCCCTACCAAATGACAAAACACTCGAGTTCCTGGGACATGGCATAGCAAAGAAACAGTAGAAAAAAAACATGAGGGAGCCGAGGAATTAATTCACGCTTTTGTTCAGAGAAACCTGCTGTCCTCACAGCTTCGGGTGCTGCCTTGCTTCATCCAGACCCCTGCCACAGTCACAGTTTTGGTTCTATTTCAAATATCTTCATTGCCAGGGTAACTGGGGGGGGAAACAGCATCCTGTCCAAATTCCTCTTGGAGTTTTTGCCCTGTGCAGTCCCACCTGTTTGGATGGGACTGGGCTTCACACTCAAAGCCGGGTGGAAGGACCTGTGGCTATCTGCAGCGCTGAGATTTCACTTTGCCGTACAGCCCCTTTGCGCTCTGTACCATACAAACACGAGACATTGCTTCTGCTCTGCAAAGCTCTGGAACAAACACTACAGAAACTTGGCTGCAAGAATATGGTATAAATCGTGCCTGCGCGAATTTCTGCACGAGATTCTTCTCTCTCATGCGAGGGCAGGGGGAGCGCAGGCCATTTGCCTCATGGCATCGCTCCATCCTCTCTCAAAGCCTGTAAGGGTGTTGCTAAACAAGCCAGCAATCCAGGGTAAGAGTATTTGGCAAAAGCCTGCATCTGATGCTGCTTGAGCCAGAGAGAGGGAGGAAGGGACTGATGCACTATTAACATAAGAAGCCAGAGCCCAGCAGAGACAGCTCTGATTTGTGGTTCCTGGGTAGCTGATGGTTCTAGGACAAAAACCCTTTAATCAGGGGAAAAATACATCTCCTCTTCTTTTCAAGGCTCACAGAGGGATGTTTTGTACTGAGAAACCAAGCAAATAAGATAAGAGAAACAGGAAAATGGTATTAGCTTGAAACAGTCGCCAGGCCAAACAAAATGACTGCATCGTCTGAAGTAGATCAGATGCCTCACAATATGTATGAATGAGAGAGAAACATCAACTGCCGGTGTCTTTAGTGAAGCTGTGCTACAGTGAAGGATAACCGCAAAATACTATGTATGTAAAGCAAAAGACAGCAGGGAATTCACAGGGCCTCCATCACTCCAGGTGTCCAGAACCAAACCCCAAGTGTTTACCATCCTTGCACCACCGCAGAGGGTGGCGGGTGATGGATCACTGCTGCAGGGAGCTGCTCAGACACATCCACAAAAGCATTTGTTAGGACTTACACAGACACAGGAACAAGGATCTGTGTGGGGATGTAATCTGATGCACCAGCATCTGGCTGGCACACAAACAAGGCACGCTTTCATCCCCCCGGGCAGGGCTGCAATCACGGCTCTCTGTTTTTAACTTTTTTAATTGCTCACAAATCCAAGAGGGCTGCACGGAAGGAGTCAGCCCTTGCTCTCTGCTGCTTCCCCAGTGCAGTGCCTGCACCCAAGCCTTTGAACCTCCCAGAGCCAAACTAACTCCAAGCCTTCGGCAGCACTGTCAATACGCTGCCGAATCACATTATCCTTCTGCCAGTGACTCCAGGGACAGCAGGGAGGAGGGGAGTGGGTGCGCTGGGTACGCACCTTTACAGAAGTAAGTACATGCAAAGTACTTTGTCCCTTTATCTAGGGACAATCCCCCGGAGCTTCCTAATTTCTGCCTGTGAGACACATTCAGGCCACTAAGTTGAGAACTGCTTCATGCCATTTTGCCTCCCAGTTTGTTCCACCATCGCAGCCTTACACTGACACCTGTTGGGAGAGCAGCCGGGGTGGTGGGAAGAGCAAAATGCACCAAGAGGGCATTTCTTTGCAAGAGGGAAAAAAAATCAGTAATCACTCCAAATAGACCAACATTTGCTGTATGATAATAAATGGACGGTTTGAGCAACATTCTCTCCAAACCATGAAACCATAGGTAGGATGAAAAGCACTCCACTAAAGTAGAAGGTGGCAGGAGCTTGTACTAAGCCACAGCAGCAGAGCTCCGACTCACACCTACCGCGATGGAGGGACCGGCCACACTCTGCGTAGTCCTAAAACACAGCTAACTGAACCAAGCCACTGCGCACCGAGGTTGTCCAGCTACTCTGCAGATGTACGGAGGGAGCCACGCCATAGAAATGAAATTCTGGAAACCACCAGTATGTTAAGTTTAAAAAGTTAAACTGCATCAGAGCAGCTGTATTACTCAAGAGGGCTTTTTTTCATTCAACCCATACCTGCGCTTCATCCTCTGCCACATGAAATTGCAAACAACCTGTATAAATACACTGGCATAGACAAAGAGGACCCTTAGGCATATCATATCATTTACTGATGAAGGATGTGGCTGATGCAAAAGAACTCAAACACACACAACTTACCATCAGAAACATTTGGAAGAACACTGTCAGCTACAGACTGGCCTCGTCCCACTGATTTCAAAGCGAGTAATTTCCCATTTCACTGAGGACTGACCCATGATACCTGCAGGGATGCTCTTCCTAAAGTGAACGAGTATTTGCACAATCAATAAAATGCACACATTCAATTTCTCCCCAAGATGGGGTCAACAAGTGAGACCTATTAAGTTAGAAGTCACTCCCCACAACAACATGGAAAGGATTAAAACTGTTATTCTTATCCCTGTATTCTTTTCCTTCTCACATCACAGCAACTAACCTTCAGAGACCGAAGCAGAAATAAATAAAGATGCCAAGACCAAAGGTCAGCCAAGATTTTGACTTTACAAATTCGCAATGTCGATAGCATTGCCCTTGAGCACAGTCCAGGTGTTAGGAGAAAAGGATTTTAGAACCAGCCACTACACAAACTTTCTCTGAACTTCAATCTCAACAGTGAGGAGGAATAAAGGATCCTTATTAAAGTGACAAGTCACAACTTAGGACTGTAACTAAATAGAAATCTGTAACAAAATGCCTGTGACAGCAGATTCATTCACAACATTCATTTCTTTTGATCACAATTTGTATATTCACACAAAATTGGTGGTTTCTAAAAAACAAACCAAGATGGACTTTCCTCTAGAATGTCCATATTTCCATTGTCTGTTGTGAAATGCCACTGTATAAATTTTTCCAGAAATAAACCCAAATGGAGCTCTTTGCGCACATCACCACACTGACACACCAAAACAACATTTTAGTGTTTGCCAGCAGTAAAACACTGTCCCATCTTATTTCAGATACTACACTTACGAACTGAACACTTCTAGATTAATACCAACACATCCCACACTTCAAGTGCTACTTTTTTTTTTGTACTACTACTAAAAGACTGTTTATCCACAACACAAGAACACGTTCTACATTATTTCCCCAAAACCGCCACTTCGGTGTTACAAATTGCTTGTCTCCCTTCAGAGCACAACTTGCTTCTGTTTCACAGTGATTTGAAGGATATGGAAACCACAGGATATGTCTGAGATAGAAGGCAGAACAAATTGTAAGCCTAGTTGTATTTATCACAAAAGCACATTATCTACTGTTGTAGCCACTACCTTTATCTTCATAGTTATTATTATTTGCCCATATATAATGGAAAACTAAATACACACATTCTCTGCTAGGCTTGTATCCTGTTGTAAGCATATTTAACTGATAACGTACAGCACAAGCTGGTCACGAGTGTGCTAAAGGAATAACTAATCATTTTAAAGCAGTCTTTCACTGGAGAGCCCCGACCCATTCATAAACTTGTTTCTAATTATTCTGTTGGAAATTATGCTCTCCATAAATACCGATGTATCTGCGTGCCAGAGGGATGCACATTACAGCTCATGCTCTGAACTGACGGAGGTTTGCCACGGGCAGAATTCCCTCTTGTCCGCCTTGTGGTATGACACACCTACACACGTTTCCTCATCGTTTCCTAAAGATAACATACATAACAGGCCCAATGCACATGCAAACATGCCACACGACCTCTCTCAAGACACCACTTCAATAACTTTGTCAGGAATATATATTAAGCGCTACCTCCTCCCATCAAACGACCTCTGCATTAAAATCTCTCCTCTTTAATTAACCTAACACAACACGGGCACAGCAAATTATTCATATACACATTTTAAAGGCATGGCACAAACTCCTAACACGTGACGGTTCACATTGTATCCTCCCAACCTAATTCAGAGCCACAAGACAAACTCTTTCAACATAATTACCACTAACATATGGGCATCTCTGCTATTGAGCTGTTTCTAATTAGGATTGTGTATGTTACACATGTTGAAAGAGTTTGCAGATCTGTTTTGTGGTTGTCAGTTAAGCTCAGTATTTAAAGTAATGTGAACTTTTGTATGTTTACATTACATTTTCTGTAACAAATACATCATGGGCATAATACACACACGTGCACATGTAGGTGCACACGCACTATCTTGTTTTAGAAAATAAACAAAAAGCAGGTGTCAAAAATGTTAAAATGTGTATCTGGATGTCCTGGCTTCAGCTGGGCTGGAGTTAACTCTCTGCTCACTGGTGTAGTGCTGTCGCTTAGATTCAGCATGGGAACAATGTTGATAACACACTGGTGGTTTCAGTTGCTGCGACATGGTGTTTATACTAAGTCAAGGACTTTTCAGCTTCTCATGCCCCACCAGCAGGAAGGCTGGAGGGGCACGACAAGCTGGGAGGGGACACAGCCAGGACAGCTGACCCCAACCGGACAAAGGGACCACACGACCTCATGCTCAGCATTTAAACTGAGGGGAAAGCTGGCCAGGGGCCGCCACTTGGCACCTGGTTGGGAATTGGTCAGCGAGGGACGAGCAACTGCACCGTGCATTACTTGTTTTATATATTCTAATTCTTCTATTATTGTTATTATCACCATTATCATTATTATTACCATTATTATTACTTACTTTTCTATCCTATTAAACTGTCTTTAATCAACCCACAAGTTTTACTTTCTTTTTTTCCCCCAGTCTCTCTCCTGTCTCACTGGATGTGCGCAGTGCTGTGTGTGCTTAGTTGCTATCTGGGGTCATGACACTGAAATAAACACATTCACCAGCAACGTATTTCCAATGCACTTCTGCTCAGCTATTGGCTTCTAAAGACAGGATACAGAAGTACTTGTACTTTATTATTAGAGTGCTTTCTTCATTTGATATACCTGTTTACATATGTAATTTTGATATGCTACTTAAAACATGGAATTAAACTCTTCAGGAAGTTTCCTGTGTATCTATTCAGATATAATTTTTGCCACCAAAAGAATGGTATAAGAAATTAAAGATGGAAAATAAAGTGAAGTTAAAATCTTGGAATACTACAGCACAAAAGCAGCTGGAGAAGAGCCAGAGAAAGGCAAAGTACCAACACCACACAGGTAAAGAACAAAAGTCAATCCCTTACAGGTCCAAAGCCCGGGGCAACTGATTTTATTCTAAACCCTTACACAAATACGCCAGGCATGAAGATGCTGTCTGTGAATTGCAAACAGAGCTTTGGAACTCTGGTTTCAAAATCAGTATTTTATGAGATGTGTGTACATCTCCCTTTTGATTTGTGAGAGCCTTACAAGATGTAAGAGAAGTACACAGACACATTTAATTGCCAACGATACGGTGCCATGTTTCAAGTTCCAGCATTAGCATCTCAAGGTAGAAGTGCATTACTACCCTTTCAAAGCTTTAAAATCCACTTTTCGCGTAAACACATTACTGTCTGAGCTTCCCCTTTGAGTCTTTTGTCTTGTGCTCACCCTACAGTTCAAAGTAGTAAAATAACAAGATATTTCAATATTAAGATAACTCATGATAGTGCCTTGAAGCAAGAGGGATGGCAAAGCACCAGTCGCACTTCAATCTTTATCAATAAAACACAGAAGTCTCTGGAGCAGACTCGCCTGCCTGCTCAGCAGTGTAATACACCACAATTCTCAGTTACACAAAGAGCCCTTTACTGCACTCAGGCATCTTAAAAACAGATGGAAATGGTTGTCTTAATATTCCTTGCCCAGGAAAAGCTACCAGAGGGCAGATATAAGAGGTCTACACACCTCTGCTCAGGGCAGAGTACACTGTCATCTGTCTTGCTCTGGGGATGCGACCGAGCATAAAACAGGGCAGCCCCACGGCCCCATAACGCACCCAGGAGATTGATAGGGTGAGGCTAACACAGGCAGCCAAAAGCCACTGGTATTCTCCTTTTCTTGCCCCCAAACAGAACTGGAGTGACCACAGTGCTTCTAATGGAGAGTCAAGATGCAATTCACACCCAGCAGGATGCAGCGAGCCCAGCTGAAGAACAGGTAGCGGATACGCTGTACCGAAACCACAGCACTTCCAGAAGCAAAATCAACCCTTTGGTGTCCTGTCCTCGAGATACTATAATTAAGTACCAATGCACATTTGAATGCACCAATTTAAGCCTACCAGTCTACCTGGAAGACCTCCATTTCAACAGACTGAAATGAAAAGCTCAGCCAAACATACCCAGCGTCAGACTCCATGTTTTCAGCTCGTCTACACTATGAAATTTAATGCAAGCTATGTTGATTCTGCATTATGAAATTAATTACAATCACATTTGATGAATGAGTAGTGATCCTCACAGCAGCCTTCCTACAGAGGAGGCCTACAGGAAAGATGGGGAGGGACTCTGTCAGGGAGCGTAGTGATAGGACAAGGGGTAATGGTTTCAAAGTGACAGCAGGAAGATTTAGATTAGACATTAGGGAGAAATTCTTCTCTGTGAGGGTGAGAAGACAACTGGAACAGGTTGCCCAGAGAGGCTGTGGATGCCCCACGACTGGCAGCATTCAAGGCCAGGTTGGACGGGGCTTGGAGCAACCTGCTCTAGTGGAAGGTGTCCCTGCCCATGGCAGGGGGCTGGAACTGGATGATCTTTAAGGTCCCTTCCAAGCTCCAAAATGCTGTGATTCTATGATTGCGAATGCTAGCTGACTACTGAATCCTGAAAGGAAGCATCACGACAGATAAAAGCATTAAGTGTTTCCACAATAGGAAAGTGGAGCATAGGTCCATTCCTTATTAGACACCAGAGAATCCAAGCAGAAGGCCAAAGTCCATAGAAAGCCAAGCTGTGATGGATGTGTGTCAGGACTCTGCTCCTCATCAGTACAGGGGAAACAGGGGAGAAGGATGTGAAACAGCTACTCTTTAATTGCCATAGTTACAGCAGGTTTGCTAAAGAGAGACGTGCCCTTCATCAATTGTACGGCGTTTCTCTAAACGCAAAAAAAAAAAAAAAAAAACAATTAAAAAATTCCAAAGAAATTATCAGAAGCTTTTTGGATAGGAAATACTGAGAAATTATATTAAAAATAATTAACCAAATGGCAGAGCTGAGACATAAAATAAATAAACATCTCTTACTCCACTCAATATAACTATTTACTCCTTTAGAAAAGACATCAGTTTTAATCTTCAACTTTATCCACATTTATAATGAAAATGTTATAATTAGTGATATCCACCACTCCCCACACAGGCACATTGAAATGTTTCTGCACTTCTTAAACCATTAAAAAATAATCACAGCTGAATAATACATTAGTAAGGCTGATCACAGGCAAAATACAGTTTGTCAGTTCTCCTGCTCCTAATTTGCTATGGCGTTGTAAAGGCAGCAAAACCTGTAATATTGCACACTACAGGACCCAACACAACTGTAGTTCCGCATTTCAGCCATCACTTTGAAAGCTGTATTTGAGGTGGTGACACATCATTGAGAGGGAGCTAGTGTTGCTTTTGCAAGGTGTACAATAACACCTACAGATGATTTTGAAGATGCTTAATGGGATCACAGGCCCTCTGCAAATTCACCTGCTCTTCTGCAAATTGGTCTGAATAGCCAAGCTCTCATGAGCTTCAGAGGAGGAGCGGGGGGAGGCAGCAAACCGCTGGGCTCTGCCCAAGTCCCAGAACTTCCCCGCTCCTTGGTTTTAGTCACCTCCTGGCAGTGACACCTCAGGACACTGAGATGCTGTCACTCACATCTGACCTTGCAGATTTTTCAACAGGAAAGCAATTAACAGTATTGACTCCTGTTATGGGCCAACCTGAGTTAGTGCCCAAAGGAAGAAGGGAGAAAGTCACACCTTTAGAACTGCCATTTCTGCTTCTCCAAGAAAGGCTCCTATCACCTATAAATTTAGGGTTAACTAAAATCTTACTGGAAGTGCAGAAGGGTTCATCACTCACTCTGAGCCAGTTCCAACCAAACTCAGTCTGAGGGGCTGGAGCATAAGGGGAAAAGGCAGTTCCACAGGTCTTCTGCTTCTCTCACAGATTTCCTCCTTTCAAATAACAACATAAAGCCTGTTTGACTCTTAGCAAATCACACCTTCAGTCTCTTGCCTGTCAACAAATATTTGTTCTTTTAATTCCAGTTCTGCCATCGGACCTGTGTGAAGGTTTGGAACCTTTTCAGATTATCGCTGACTTCAACACATGGAGTCAACCAGCTGCTCTCCATGAGCAATACTGAAAAATGCCACAGTGTGAAGGCTGCAGTGTCTTTGTCCTACTTTGGTGAGATAAAAGAATAAACCAGGGATATTTCAGAACACCAGTTCCCTGTCAACTGATCCTGTCACTGCCATTTGTATCTGCTTTTTGTTCTGCTTGTTCAGGTAGCAGGAGGCAGCCAGAGGAGACCAGTTATCGTCTGCCTGATCACAACTGGAATCTGCTGCTCGCAGCCTTCCCGCAATGCCACTGCAAACAAAAGCCAAACCCAAACCCTTCTCTAAATCCCTAAATGAGCATACTTCGTCCAAGGGAATAAAAGGAACGGCTTCTTTGGAAAACAGATGCTCCTTGGGACAGAGTGTCATTTTAAAAAGAGGAAAAAGAAAAAAAAAAAAAGAAAAAA